>NC_090227.1:44235004-44367504 GCF_024489055.1 Chanodichthys erythropterus | reverse complement strand
CACACCAGCAGGGGGCAGGAGAGTCTCGCTCAAGAAAAAGGGCATTCTGCAGATGCAGTGACATTATATGATGATTAAGACAGTGATTAGTTGTCGACTGATGATCCGTGATCTTTCCTGCAGGCGCGGTTTGACGTCGATCCCTGATCTGGACGGGAGTGAAAAACTGCGTCTCCTCAACATGCAGCACAACCTCATCTCACACCTGCAGGACCTGGTTCACCTGCGGCACCTGGTGTTCCTCGATCTCCATGACAACCGCTTGATTGACATGTCTGGCATCTCCGCCCTCAGCTCTCTGCGTGTGCTGCTGCTCGGGAAGAACCGGTGCGTGTGTGTGTGTGTGTGTGTGGGCTGCCGGGTCACAAACACACACTTTCTTCTTGTTTGTAGAAGTGTAATCTCACAGGAATGCTCACGCCCTGCTCTTAAAACCAACAGAACTCCAATTAAACTGTCAGCCTTTGATATCAGAACTAAAGCGTGTATGTTTTATTGAATTAGTAACATTCTGATGTTTGGAAATGTCTAGATCCCTGCGAACAGGGAACGTTGTGGCAAGGTTTATGAACAAACATTCTTCCAGTAACGTTAATAGAACGTTCATTCAAAGTTATCAGGTCTTTAATATTGTTCTCAAAACAGCACAAAAACATTATTTATACATCATTCATGGAGCATTTTTTTAAATGTTTTAGCTTCAGAATGTTCAGAAAACATTCAAAATAAAGTTTGGAGAATAATAAAATAGAATGTTCCCTTAATGTTTGCACAACCAAGAATAAACATTTAAAAAACTGAACATTCAGAAATAACATTTTTATAACTTAATGGAAATGTTACAAAAACGTTCTTAGAACATATTTATGTTATCTGTGATCAAAGTCCTAAAAGAAGAAGATCAAGTTAATTTTGAGCAGCATTAAATCTCATAGCAATTATGCAGCAAATATCTTAAATAGGCTTCATTTATGCATTATATGATTTCTTATGTTGTTGTCGGGGTGAAATATGAGCTGAAGACGCCCGTCTGTCTCTCTGAAGATTTATCACGGATCTCATTCCTCCGGTCGGTCTCAGTGTTTCTCCTGAGGGATTTCAGTCCAGTGTTTCCAGTATATCTGCACACAATCACACTGATTTTTCTCTTCTTCACACTCATCGTTTTGATTTTCTGTATTTATGCAACATCAATCACTGATCAATCCTGAATGTTTGTCCTAGAATCCAGAGGATCTGTGATATGGACGGCCTCACCAAACTCGACGTTCTGGACTTACACAATAATCAGGTACACATCTCGTATATGATTATATTTTTATTAGAGCTGATCCTGATGTAAGTTATTTGAGCTTTCGAGGTTGTTCTGTACTCTACAGCTCTCAGTTCCTGCTGTTTTTAAACCTTCTCATTGTGGAGGCGGATGCTGATTGGTTGATTAGTGGTTTCATCATGCTGTGCATAAGTAGCTCCGCCCCCTCACTGCTGTGCTCCTGAGAGGAGATCAGGGTGTTTTTCAGGCGGATCGGTCGTTTCCAGCATCAGTCTGTCATTTATTTCCTGCGTCAGTCTGTTTTAATCATGATAAGTGCTAGTTTGGGTGGTTTAGATCATGTGTTGATCATGTGTGTGGGGTTCAGCGCCTCACTGCTTTTGAAGAACAACAATTTGTGGCTCAGTTGTGTGTTTTATTTCACTATAACCTCCACACAAATCCTTCATTCTGACTCTGGTTTCTTCTTGGATACTTAGTTTCTGAAATATGATACTTGATGATGAACGAAATTGATTTTTATCTACTGTTGAAAACTTTATTATTATTTAATGTTTTTGAAAGAGTGTCTTCTGCTCTCCAAAGCTGCATTTATTTGATAAAAAATGCAGTAAAAATTGTGAAATATTATTACAATGTAAATCAGCTGTTTTCTATGTGAATATATAGTAAAATATAATTTATTTCTGTGATCAAAGCTGAATTTTCAGCATCATTACTCCAGTCTTCAGTGTCACATGATCCTTCAGAAATCATTCTGATATGATGATTGGCTGCTCAAGAAACATTTATGATTATTATCAATGTTGAAAACAGTTCAGATTTTTCAGGATTCTGTGATGAACAGAAATAGAATCTTTTGTAACATTATAAATGTCTTTACTGTCAGTTTTGATCAATTTAATGCATCCTTGATGAATAAAAATATTAATATCTAAAGGATTGACGTCTGTCAGACAAAACATGATCTTATTCCAGATTTTACTCCTGCTCCGAGGCTTCCTTACATATTTAGTTTCTACAAAAAGTTGCCTTTCAACTAAGTTTAAAGGATTAGTTCAGTTCAGAATTAAATTTTCCTGATAATTTACTCTCCTCTATGTCATCCAAGATGTTCATGTCTTTCTTTCTTCAGTGGAAAAGAAATGAAGGTTTTTTAGGGATTTTTCTCCATATAGTGGACTTCACTGGGGTTCAACGGGTTGAAGGTCCAAATGTCAGTTTCAGTGCAGCTTCAAAGAGCTCTACATGATCCCAGACGAGGAATAAGAGTCTCATCTAGAGAAACCATCGGCCATTTTCAAAAAAAAAAAAAAAATTATATACTTTTTAACCACAAATGTTCGTCTTGCACTGCTCTGTGATGCGCCACGCATGACGTAATCATGTTGGAAAGGTCAAATGGCCAAATGAACCCCAGTGAAGTCCACTATATGGAGAAAAATCCTGCAATGTTTTCCTTCATTTCTTTTCCACCGAAGAAAGAAAGACATGAACATCTTGGATGACATGGAGGAGAGTAAATTATCAGGAAATTTGAATTCTGAACTGAACGAATCCTTTAATTGTGGAACTGCCGTGTAACTTCAGGTCTCAGTGATGTCTGAGGTCGTGATCTGAGTGTCTGTCTCTCCTCAGATCTGTCAGATTGAAAACGTGTCTGGTCTGTCGAAGCTTCGTCTGCTGAATCTATCAGGAAACCGCATCACTCGAGTGGAGAATCTGCAGGGCTTGAAGAGTCTGACCGAACTGAACCTGCGACACAACGGCATCACGGCTGTGGTCAGTCCGTCACTGGAGAGTCTCTCGAGTTGAGTCAGAGTTGATGAAAAGCTAATCATTCAAATTTAATCTATATTCAATTCATTCACTTACATTAACTGAGATTAGAGAACACATGAATATGTTGTTGAACTGAACTTAATCTCAGAATGACTCACAAATATAATTAATTATTAATAAATAATTATTAGCTTTTCAGCAACCGTCCTCAACACCCCAATAAACACACTGATTCTGTGTTAAAATCCTTCAGCTGAAAACAATGACTGACAGCTTTTGCTTTTGATCACTTCCTGTGTGTGTGTGCTGAATCTGAGCATCTCCACACACACACACACACACACACACTCTTCCCTCCCCCGCAGTTGTCCTGCTCTTCCGCTGCCCCTCCCGTCAGTGTTCAGCCGCAGCGGTGAGTGTGTGTGTGTGTGTGTGTGATCAGTGTGCCGGTGACTGAGGGATGCTGCATCTCCTCTCTGTCTCTCTGTCTCTCTGTTTGTCTGTAGACGGGTGTGGAGCGTCTTCCTCGTCTGCAGCGTGTGTTTCTCAGTGCTAACAGCATCAGCAGGTAAGAGCAGCATTAGTCCTGTCTGAGGACGCGTCGTACTGCAGCAGTGCAGAACTGTGCGACGCACACACACACACACACACACACACTTGGGCGGAAGCGCTTGGACCGTAGTCAAGTGTGTCTGATTCTGTTACCATGGGAACATTGTTCAGTAATTAGTCTTTTATTGTGTTGTGATGGTTGTGCGGTTGTGTGAGCGTGTGCGTGATGTGCCGCGGTGTGACGGCGAGCGCTCCGGTGTTTCTCCCTCATTCCTGCTGTGTCATACTGCTGCATCCACAGCCCTGCATGTGTGTGAGGGTCTGTGGGCGGGGCTAACTGAAGGTCAGGGGTCAATCAACATCTATGTAAAATTGAGACAAGTTTATTTATTAATTCAGCCATTAAATGAAAAAAAAAAAAAAAGTAATTGTGACTATCAAACAATTCTGACTTCTTTCTCGCAATACTGACTTTTTCCTGTAATTCTGACTTTATTTCTTGCAATACTGACTTTATATCTCGTAATTCTGAGTTTATTTTTCGTAATTGAGTTTATATCTCGCAATACTGACTTTTTCTTGTAATTCTGACTTTATTTCTCGTAATTCTGAGTTTATTTCTCGTAATTCTGAGTTTATTTTTCGTAATTGAGTTTATATCTCGCAATACTGACTTTTTCCTGTAATTCTGACTTTATATCTCGTAATTCTGAGTTTATATCTCGCAATACTGACTTTATTTCTCGTAATTCTGACTTTATTTTTCGTAATTGAGTTTATATCTCGCAATACTGACTTTTTCTTGTAATTCTGACTTTATATCTCGTAATTCTGAGTTTATATCTCGCAATACTGACTTTAATTCTCGTAATTCTGAGTTTATTTTTCGTAATTGAGTTTATATCTCGCAATACTGACTTTTTCTTGTAATTCTGACTTTATATCTCGTAATTCTGAGTTTATATCTCGCAATACTGACTTTTTCCTGTAATTCTGACTTTATATCTCGTATTTCTGAGTTTATATCTCGCAATACTGACTTTTTCCTGTAATTCTGACTTTATTTCTCGTAATTCTGACTTTATTTCTCGTAATTCTGAGTTTATTTTTCGTAATTCTGAGTTTATTTTTCGTAATTGAGTTTATATCTCGCAATACTGACTTTTTCTTGTAATTCTGACTTTATATCTCGTAATTCTGAGTTTATATCTCGCAATACTGACTTTTTCTTGTAATTCTGACTTTATATCTCGTAATTCTGAGTTTATATCTCGCAATACTGACTTTATTTCTCGTAATTCTGAGTTTATTTTTCGTAATTGAGTTTATATCTCGCAATACTGACTTTTTCTTGTAATTCTGACTTTATATCTCGTAATTCTGAGTTTATATCTCGCAATACTGACTTTATTTCTCGTAATTCTGAGTTTATTTTTCGTAATTGAGTTTATATCTCGCAATACTGACTTTTTCTTGTAATTCTGACTTTATTTCTCGTAATTCTGAGATAATTTTTCGTAATTGAGTTTATATCTCGCAATACTGACTTTTTCTTGTAATTCTGAGTTTATATCTCGTAATTCTGAGTTTATATCTCGCAATACTGACTTTATATCTCGTAATTCTGAGTTTATTTTTCGTAATTGAGTTTATATCTCGCAATACTGACTTTTTCCTGTAATTCTGACTTTATATCTCGTAATTCTGAGTTTATATCTCGCAGTACTGACTTTTTCCTGTAATTCTGACTTTATATCTCGTAATTCTGAGTTTATATCTCGCAATACTGACTTTATTTCTCGTAATTCTGAGTTTATTTTTCGTAATTGAGTTTATATCTCGCAATACTGACTTTTTCTTGTAATTCTGACTTTATATCTCGTAATTCTGAGTTTATATCTCGCAATACTGACTTTATTTCTCGTAATTCTGAGTTTATTTTTCGTAATTGAGTTTATATCTCGCAATACTGACTTTTTCTTGTAATTCTGACTTTATATCTCGTAATTCTGAGTTTATATCTCGCAATACTGACTTTTTCCTGTAATTCTGACTTTATATCTCGTATTTCTGAGTTTATATCTCGCAATACTGACTTTATTTCCTGTAGTTTATTTTTCTGTTTATATCTCGCAATACTGACTTTTTCTCTGTAATTCTGACTTTATTTCTCGTAATTCTGAGTTTATTTCTCGTAATTCTGAGTTTATTTTTCGTAATTGAGTTTATATCTCGCAATACTGACTTTTTCCTGTAATTCTGACTTTATATCTCGTATTTCTGAGTTTATATCTCGCAATACTGACTTTTTCCTGTAATTCTGACTTTATTTCTCGTAATTCTGACTTTATTTCTCGTAATTCTGAGTTTATTTTTCGTAATTCTGAGTTTATTTTTCGTAATTGAGTTTATATCTCGCAATACTGACTTTTTCTTGTAATTCTGACTTTATATCTCGTAATTCTGAGTTTATATCTCGCAATACTGACTTTTTCTTGTAATTCTGACTTTATATCTCGTAATTCTGAGTTTATATCTCGCAATACTGACTTTATTTCTCGTAATTCTGAGTTTATTTTTCGTAATTGAGTTTATATCTCGCAATACTGACTTTTTCTTGTAATTCTGACTTTATATCTCGTAATTCTGAGTTTATATCTCGCAATACTGACTTTATTTCTCGTAATTCTGAGTTTATTTTTCGTAATTGAGTTTATATCTCGCAATACTGACTTTTTCTTGTAATTCTGACTTTATTTCTCGTAATTCTGAGATAATTTTTCGTAATTGAGTTTATATCTCGCAATACTGACTTTTTCTTGTAATTCTGACTTTATATCTCGTAATTCTGAGTTTATATCTCGCAATACTGACTTTATATCTCGTAATTCTGAGTTTATTTTTCGTAATTGAGTTTATATCTCGCAATACTGACTTTTTCTTGTAATTCTGACTTTATTTCTCGTAATTCTGAGTTTATTTCTCGTAATTCTGAGTTTATTTTCCGTAATTGAGTTTATATCTCGCAATACTGACTTTTTCCTGTAATTCTGACTTTATATCTCGTAATTCTGAGTTTATATCTCGCAGTACTGACTTTTTCCTGTAATTCTGACTTTATATCTCGTAATTCTGAGTTTATATCTCGCAATACTGACTTTATTTCTCGTAATTCTGAGTTTATTTTTCGTAATTGAGTTTATATCTCGCAATACTGACTTTTTCTTGTAATTCTGACTTTATATCTCGTAATTCTGAGTTTATATCTCGCAATACTGACTTTTTCCTGTAATTCTGACTTTATTTCTCGTAATTCTGACTTTATTTCTCGTAATTCTGAGTTTATTTTTCGTAATTCTGAGTTTATTTTTCGTAATTGAGTTTATATCTCGCAATACTGACTTTTTCTTGTAATTCTGACTTTATATCTCGTAATTCTGAGTTTATATCTCGCAATACTGACTTTTTCTTGTAATTCTGACTTTATATCTCGTAATTCTGAGTTTATATCTCGCAATACTGACTTTATTTCTCGTAATTCTGAGTTTATTTTTCGTAATTGAGTTTATATCTCGCAATACTGACTTTTTCCTTGTAATACTGACTTTATATCTCGTAATTCTGAGTTTATATCTCGCAATACTGACTTTATTTCTCGTAATTCTGAGTTTATTTTTCGTAATTGAGTTTATATCTCGCAATACTGACTTTTTCTTGTAATTCTGACTTTATATCTCGTAATTCTGAGTTTATATCTCGCAATACTGTAATTCTGAGTTTATTTTCCGTAATTGAGTTTATATCTCGCAATACTGACTTTTTCTGTAATTCTGACTTTATATCTCGTAATTCTGAGTTTATATCTCGCAGTACTGACTTTTTCCTGTAATTCTGACATCTCGACTTTATATCTCGTAATTCTGAGTTTATATCTCGCACTTTATTTCTCGTAATTCTGAGTTTATTTTTCGTAATTCTGAGTTTATTTTTCGTAATTCTGAGTTTATATCTCGCAATACTGACTTTTTCTTGTAATTCTGACTTTATATCTCGTAATTCTGAGTTTATATCTCGCAATACTGACTTTATTTCTCGTAATTCTGAGTTTATTTTTCGTAATTGAGTTTATATCTCGCAATACTGACTTTTTCTTGTAATTCTGACTTTATATCTCGTAATTCTGAGTTTATATCTCGCAATACTGACTTTTTCCTGTAATTCTGACTTTATATCTCGTAATTCTGAGTTTATATCTCGCAATACTGACTTTTTCCTGTAATTCTGACTTTATTTCTCGTAATTCTGACTTTATTTCTCGTAATTCTGAGTTTATTTCTCGTAATTCTGAGTTTATTTTTCGTAATTGAGTTTATATCTCGCAATACTGACTTTTTCTTGTAATTCTGACTTTATTTCTCGTAATTCTGATTTTATTTCTCATAATTCTGACTTTATATCTCGCAATACTGACTTTTTCTCGTAATTCTGAGTTTATAACTCGTAATTCTGAGTTTATAACTCGTAATTCTGACTTTATTTCTCGTAATTCTGAGTTTATTTTTCGTAATTGAGTTTATATCTCGCAATACTGACTTTTTCTTGTAATTCTGAGTTTATATCTCGCAATACTGACTTTTTCTCGTAATTCTGAGTTTATATCTCGTAATTCTGACTTTATTTCTTGTAATTCTGAGTTTATACCTCGTAATACTGACTTTTTCTCGTAATTCTGAGTTTATTTCTTGTAATTCTGAGTTTATTTTTCGTAATTGAGTTTATATCTCGTAATACTGACTTTTTCTCATAATTCTGAGTTTATATCTCGTAATTCTGACTTTTTCTAGTAAATCTGTGTTTATTTCTCTTAAAGGTGAAATATGTACGATTTTTTCGGTAAAATATTCAAAAACCACTAGGCCAGTGTAATATATTTTGTTCACTTGAGTACTTACAATATCTCAAATGTTTGCAACTCTTTGTAAATTGTGAGAAAATTGCAATTTTACCCAAGGCTCTGGGACATGTGAGGAGTCGCCTGTCAATGGCGTCATACCCGCGTTACCCTTGGTTTCCGGTTTTATTTTGTAGAAACCATGGAAACACCAAAGACGCTTTAATATTTACACGATTTAATAGACAAGGGAACAACTGTTTTGATATATTTATAGACAGAAAATGAATTATTGTTATATAGCTCAACACGTTTAGTCTTATTGTTTAAATCTAATTTTCTTGATTTTTTGCGATGCTTTACCATGCCTCAGAGAAAAACACTATTTTGTGAAGTAGCTAACATAGCATAATCAGATGCAGCTTTATTTTTAGTAACAGTAATGCAGCATTTTCTCCATCATACAATATGTTTTAAATTTAATTGCATGCCATTTATCAACACAATCATCCAGCATTTAATCTGATATTGTAAAATGGATCTATCTTACTGCAGTGTGTAACAGAGTCTCACAGCAGCCGCCGAGCGAACGCACAGAGTAACGTTATAACATCATTTCAACACTCTCAAATGTATCTAATATGATAAACAGAGCTGCGTTACCTCATACTCATGACCGGAAAAGCGGCAGCGGCGCCGGCGACTGTGTCATAATAAAAGTCCCGCTGCTCGTGAGGCGTGTGTTGATCAATCGCTCCAGCTCCTCGTTCAGCTCCACAACACTCGCTCCTGCTCTGCTTCACACTACAGTAACGTTAATAATCGCATCCATGAACATGATTTCTGCCCGAGTCCAATCCCTATTAATTTCCACCGTCCGTTGAGGTGGAGACCACATGTCCCAAGATTCCGCTCTCAAACTTGGCGTCATCAAGCTACGTCTTTGTTTTGAATAGCCTTCTAGCGGACAGAATTCTTACATACTGCACCTTTAATTGAGTTTGTATCTCGCAATTCTGCCTTTTTTATTTTAATCTGGATGAAAGTGTATGCCTGGATTGTAAAATATTTTTATGATAAAAAGTTGTAATTACCTTTTTTTATTCCATGGCAGAAACGGGCTTGCATACGGATGGAAGTAACTTGACAGTTAACGATTCTTTCTTCCTGGCTGAAACCAGAACTGACTGTTGCACATGACAGGATCAGCATGTGTTGTGGATGTTGTGTGATGTTGACGTCAGTGTTGTGTGTGTAGTTTTGATGCGCTGGCCTGTCTGTGGGACTGCCGCTCTCTGAGTGAGCTGAGCGTCGATGGGAATCCTGTGGCGCTGGAGTCATGCTACAGACAGACGCTCCTCCGCTGCTGCTCGCCACACCTTCAGCTGCTCGACATGAAGCGCGTCACAGTGAGTCTCTCACACGTGTGTTATAATCATGACTTGTTTGTTCTGACGAAATATGTCACAGTTGTGATGCAAGCTAAAGGGCTAAACTCATTAATAACAGCGACGAGCTCTTTGATCTGCTTCAATAGGAAACACATCAACAATCCGTTCCAATGATTATAATGGAGTATGATTCTGTTGTGAATATCAAGGTTGAGGTTTAAACTTTTCACCTCCATGTCATCCAAGGTGTTCATGTCTTTCTTTTGTCAGTTGAAAAGAAATTAAGGTTTTTGAGGAAAACATTGCAGGATTTTTCTCCATATAGTGGACTTCAATGGAGCCCAAATGGTTGAAGGTCCAAATGTCAGTTTCAGTGCAGCTTCAAAGAGCTCTACATGATCCCAGACGAGGAATAAGAGTCTTATCTAGAGAAACCATCGACCATCAGCATAGCAATGAAAATGAATACCATGTTTCCTGAAAATATAACCTAGAGGAAGTAAGTAAATAATGAATAGAAGAGGGCCCAAGACAGAACCCTGAGGAACACCAGTGCTGATTTAGATGATTTTGATTGGAAAATATCGGCTTCTGAAGCCCAGAGAAACACTGATCTGTGATCAGCAGCTGATTTATACAAAAGCTTGTGGATCAAACATGTTAAAAGATGCATGAAAAGGGAAAGAGATTGTTTATTTAGTAGTGCAGTTTATCGCCTGTAATAATTTTATTTTTATTCTATATAGTCATTTATTTATTAGTAAATCATCAAGTTTAGGGGTTTTCACATTGAAGTTTGGGGAGTGACAGTGCTCTAGAGATATACTGTAAAAATATAAAAATGTAAAAATAATAAATAAATTAGATTATAAAATAAAATAATAACAAATGTGATTAAAATGTAAAAGATTAGGTAGTTATTCATAAATTGATTAAATTAGATTAAAATAAATATTCATTAATATAAATTTATACAAAAAAAATGAAAATTATATTATATAGAAATATATTATATTAAAATTAAAATAAAAAAACAAACAAATAAATAATGCATTTACATTACAGAAAAAATAATATTTAATAACTGTATTAATTTTTCAGTGTATTAACTGGGTGTTTATAAAAGACAGATGATCTAGTGTGTCACCTGATCTCTTTCCAAATGCTGCGGTACCAGCCTCCAAAACTGTTGCAATGCATGCTGGGAAGCAAACAACTGGGCCGGATGGCACATCATCTGAAAATAATCCTCTGATCCACACACACACTTCACAATGTCTTTGTGTGCTCATCTGCTGTGTGTGTGTGTGTGTTAATTGCGTCCTGACGGTTTGATGGTTCTGCAGGAGGAGGAGAGACGCACGGCGAGTGTTTCGGCACGAAAGGAGGATGAGAAGAAGAAAGAGAGTCACAAACTGGCTGCGCACAAGGTACAAACACACACTTCAGCCCGACACACACACAACAAACAACTGAATTCAGAGGAAAACAAACTTACTGTTTGAAGCACAAACTCACTTTTGGATTTGTAATGTAAGCCTGATAATTCCTGTGGCAAACACACACACTCGTCCCCTGTTTGTTGGCGGCAGCTGCTGCCCTGGTGCATGATGGGTTTTGGAGCTCGTTCTGACACATCTGCACATAACCAATCAAATGCCTCTGGATGAGTCGGTCACATCTGTGACACATTCAATCCCAGGATTCAGTGTTTGATCTCCAGGAGCAGCTGAAGGTCAAGCAACATAAAAACATCTTCTCCAGAATGTTATTGATCTCACGAGGCTGTAATTATGATGAATATATAACGGTTCAGAGACGCTCCAGATGAGTGAATCTCTGCAAAACTGCCAGTTACGTTCATTTTTAATAATTTAACAATATATTCTTATGTTCACGGTTCTCTGATGTCAGTTAATGGTCACATGACATGATAAAATATTTTAAATAATTGACTTATTTTATTTTTATTACATTATTGATTTTATTTTTAGTAGGTGTTTAATATGGATTGTTTTTATTCCAAAATCATTTATATTAAGTTCTCATTTTATTAATTATTATCTATAATTTAATTAGTGTTTTATTTCGACTTGATTTTTAAAAAAATTTTTTTACATTTTATGATTTAATTAAATGTAGTAAGTGTAATTGTTCTTTTTAGATTTTAATTATATTTAATTTTATTTTAATTATAATTTAAATATTTTAAAAAATTATTATTTTTCATTTTAATTTATTTATCATTTAATTTTATTGCACTTTTTTAATGGTTTAATTTTACATTTACATTTTTATAATTTAATTAATTAAAAACAATATATTTTCATTAATTATTAATTGTTTATTTTAATTTAAACTTTTTTATTTATTTAATTATACATTTTTATAATTTAATATTAGTAAGTGTGATTGTTCATTTTTATTACAGTTTTTATTTTCACTAATAATTAATAATGGTTTATTTTAATTTGACCTTTTTATTTAATTTTACATTTTTATAATTTAATTTTAGTAAGTGTAGTTGTTCTTTTTTAGATTCATTTTAATTATATTTTTTATTTTAATTTAGTAATTATTAATTTATTTTAATTAAATTTAAATTGAAATTAATTTTTTTTTAAATGATTTAATTAATGAATAGTAAGTAGATCTCACTCCAGATAAGTGAATCTCATTAAAACTGACCACTGACATTATTGTGTCAATTAAGACCCTGATTCTCATTTACTGTAACGCATACATAATAATAATAATGACAGTGAAACTGAGAGCTCATAATGCATGTGTAGCTTCACTCAGGAACCATCTAAAGCAGCTGGTCTTTCTTCCGTCGCAGGAAAGGCGTCGACTGGCGATCCAGAATGCCGCGCAGCAGTGGGAGGGGCTTAAAGCGTGCCTTGAGCTTCCTGCGCAGAACGGCTCAAAGGAAGACGTCAGTCCAGACAATAGCCCCGCCCACAGCCCCGCGCAGACCAATGGGAACGCTCAGGAGACTTCGCCGGACGAGCCCAGGTGACGGTCATCTCACAGTGTGTGTGTGTGAGTGTGTGAGTGTGTGAGCCGCGTTTGACGGCTGTGGTTCTCTGTCTCAGGCGCTTGAGTCCGCTCACAGTCTCAGCAGGAAGTGACGGCAGGTTACGATCGGCCAGCCGCCCAAACAGCCCCAGAGACCCCAGGTACATCTGCCCTCTTCACAGACACGACTGACGCTCTACCTGCAGTTTCTCCAGTAGCATCCTCAGTGTTTTATTTATTTATTTATTTTTTTTGTTTATTTAAACTTTACATTATTTATTTGTATATATTTTTTTTATTATTTTAATTTAACATTTTTGTGATAATTAATTATTAGTATTTTTTTTTTTTTATTGCTTATATTTTTAAATTATTTATCTTTTTATTTGTATATATTTTTAAATGATTTCATTTAATTTGACATTTTTGTGATTTAATTAATTATTAGTTGTTTTATTTGTATTGCTTTTATTTTTATTTATTTATTTATTGTAATTTTACATTATTTGTTATTTATTTTTAAATGGTTTCTTTTTGACTTGACATTTTTTTAATTTAATTCATTTTTAGTAAGATTTAGTAAGATTTGTTTTTATTTGTAAATTATTTATTTCTTTTAATTTTACATTATTTCTATATATTTTACATTATTTCTTTTAATTTAACATTTTTGTAATTTAATTCATTATTAGTATTTTAATTTAACTTGTTTTATTCATATATATTGTTAACTTATTCATTTTAATTTTACATTTTTAAGATTTAATTCATTTTTAGTGTTTTATTTTGATTGTTTTTATTTAAATTATTTTAATTTGACATTTTTTTAGTATATATTTTTAAATTCTTTCTTTTAATTTTACATTTTTGTGATTTAATTAATAAGTAATTATTTGATTTTTTTTATTGCATATATTTTTAATTATTTATCTATTTGAATTAACACTTTTTATATTTTTGAATTATTTATTTTAATTTTATATTTTTGTGATTTAATTCATTATTAGTTATTGTTGTATTTGTATTGCTCTTATTTTTTAAATTATTTATTTTAATTTTACATTATTTATTTGTATATATTTTTAAATTTCTTTTTAATTTTACATTTTTATGATTTAATTAATTTGTAGTAATTGTTTTATTTTGATTAAATTATACATTATTTGTATATATTTTTTAATTAAAATATAATTTTGATTTACAATTTTCATTTTACAGTTTTGTGATTAATTATTAGTAATTGTTTTATTTTTATTGCTTATATTTTTAATTATTTATCTATTTTATATATTTTTAAATGATTTTGTTTAATTTGACATTTTTGTGATTTAATGAATTATTAATTAAGGTTTTATTTATATTGCTTTTATTTTTTAAATGATGTATCTTAATTTTACATTTTTATTTGTATATATTTTTAAATTAATTAATTATTTTATTTTTTATTATTTAATTAATTATTAGTGTTTTATTTATAGTTTTTATTATATTTAAATCGTTTATTTTATTTTGTATGGCTGCAGTGGTGTTCCCAGCATGCTCGCACACACACACACACAAACTGATCCTGACACACTTGGCTTTCACTTCAAACACACTGTTTGTGTTCAGTAGTGTGTGTGTGTGTGTGTGTGTGTGTGTGTGTGCAGACTGTATCAGTGCTGATGAAAGTTTTATTCATGCAGAAATGAACAAACGGTTAAAGAGACGGTTTAAAGACACACGATGATCTTTTGTGTGTTTTTAATAAGCTCCATTAGCAGTGAATCACTGATTCTTGGCGGCTCAGTTTGTGAAATCCTCAGTGTGTGTTGCAGCAGAAGAGCAGCTTGAATCTGTCAGTCCATTAAAGAGGTCTGATGTTCGAGTGTTTTATGTGGGCAGAGAATTAAAGCGTGAATCACATGCGTCTCGTTAAAAACTCATTATTCCCCTCTGAATTAACCTCTCAAAATTAAACCAATTATAATTAACCAAACTGCGCTGGAAACGGCGCTGCCGAGCGTCACGCTTCTGTAGATTCACTGATTCAACACTTTATTCACCCGTCAATCACAAATACAATGATTTAATTTATGGAGATCATACTTATGGATTAAACCTAATTAATACTTTTTGGATTTTTTATTTCCAACCATTCCATTAAAGCATGTGGTATTTCTGGACAGTAGAAGTGTATGCAGTTTAAGTGTGTTTTATCTGCACATTGAGCGGTTCAGTGGATCAGATCTGTCGTGACGTGGCTTCTGTCGACCTCATCATGCCAGGAGTGAATGTAAGCGGGCCGGAGTCCAAATACTCCTCTCAGAAGAGACTCTGTCCAAACATGTTCGCCAAGAGAGTTTAAATCATTCATACAGTCCTGTGTAACTGGAGCCGGAGATTCCCGGATATTCAGAATGAGGCCGAGACATTCCTGGACGAACCGCCCTAAAATCGTCCTCATGTGGTTTCTCTGTCCTGTTTCCAGGCTGCAGGATGGCGGCGGTCCGAGTGTTCAGAGTCTGTCCATGTCTGACAGTCACCTGGCCGAGCTGGACGGAGAGACGCTGCGTCTGTTCGGCCCCGGGGCCCTGGAGACGCTGGAGCGCTGCTGGGGCGTCCAGACGGCCGCGAGCGTCACCACCGTCGCCTTCCGCTACATACACTTCGACTCCATCATTCCCAACTTCCTGCGCATCCGCCTCAAATTCCCAAACCTCACGGTGAGGATCAGACCCGAGACGAGCTTCTGACGAAGATAGATTTTAATCTGGTCTTGAAATGATTTTCAGATCAGTTTTGTGAGAGAACTTCATCAGGGAAACATTGTGATTCAATCAAAATAAACTTCAGCCATGCATTTCTAATAGTTTGATCTTTTGGAGAGATGTACACAGTTTTTGGAGGTGCAGATTTACATATGCATGTTATGGGGTGTGTAGAGGAAAATTACTACATCACAAATTAGAGAATTCGGCTAATAAAGTCAGAATTGCGAGATATAAAGTCAGAATTGCGAGATATAAAGTAAGAATTGAGAGATATAAAGTCAGAATTGCGAGATATAAAGTCAGAATTGCGAGATGTGAAGTCAGAATTGCGAGATATAAAGTCAGAATTGAGAGATATAAAGTCAGAATTGCGAGATGTGAAGTCAGAATTGCGAAATGTGAAGTCAGAATTGCGAGATATGAAGTCAGAATTGCGAGATATAAAGTCAGAATTGCGAGATATAAAGTCAGAATTGTGAGATATAAAGTCAGAATTGCGAGATGTGAAGTCAGAATTGCGAGATATAAAGTCAGAATTGCGAGATATAAAGTCAGAATTGAGAGATATAAAGTCAGAATTGCGAGATGTGAAGTCAGAATTGCGAAATGTGAAGTCAGAATTGCGAGATATAAAGTCAGAATTGCGAGATATAAAGTCAGAATTGCGAGATATAAAGTCAGAATTGTGAGATATAAAGTCAGAATTGCGAGATGTGAAGTCAGAATTGCGAGATATAAAGTCAGAATTGAGATATAAAGTCAGAATTGCGAGATGTGAAGTCAGAATTGCGAAATGTGAAGTCAGAATTGCGAGATATAAAGTCAGAATTGCGAGATATAAAGTCAGAATTGCGAGATATAAAGTCAGAATTGCGAGATATAAAGTCAGAATTGCGAGATGTAAAGTCAGAATTGCGAGATATAAAGTCAGAATTGAGAGATATAAAGTCAGAATTGCGAGATGTGAAGTCAGAATTGCGAAATGTGAAGTCAGAATTGCGAGATATAAAGTCAGAATTGCGAGATATAAAGTCAGAATTGCGAGATATAAAGTCAGAATTGTGAGATATAAAGTCAGAATTGCGAGATGTGAAGTCAGAATTGCGAGATATAAAGTCAGAATTGCGAGATATAAAGTCAGAATTGCGAGATATAAAGTCAGAATTGCGAGATATAAAGTCAGAATTGCGAGATATAAAGTCAGAATTGCGAGATATGAAGTCAGAATTGCGAGATATAAAGTCAGAATTGCAAGATATAAAGTCAGAATTGCGAGATATAAAGTCAGAATTGCGAGATATGAAGTCAGATTTGCGAGATATAAAGTCAGAATTGCGAGATATAAAGTCAGAATTGCGAGATATAAAGTCAGAATTGCGAGATATGAAGTCAGAATTGCGAGATATGAAGTCAGAATTGCGAGATATAAAGTCAGAATTGCGAGATATAAAGTCAGAATTGCGAGATATAAAGTCAGAATTGCGAGATATAAAGTCAGAATTGCGAGATATAAAGTCAGAATTGCGAGATATGAAGTCAGAATTGCGAGATATAAAGTCAGAATTGCGAGATATAAAGTCAGAATTGCGAGATATGAAGTCAGAATTGCGAGATATGAAGTCAGAATTGCGAGATATAAAGTCAGAATTGCGAGATATAAAGTCAGAATTGCGAGATATAAAGTCAGAATTGCGAGATATAAAGTCAGAATTGCGAGATATGAAGTCAGAATTGCGAGATATGAAGTCAGAATTGCTAGATATAAAGTCAGAATTGCGAGATATAAAGTCAGAATTGCGAGATATGAAGTCAGAATTGCGAGATATAAAGTCAGAATTGCGAGATATAAAGTCAGAATTGCGAGATATAGTCAGAATTGCGAGATATAAAGTCAGAATTGAGAGATATAGTCAGAATTGCGAGATATAAAGTCAGAATTGCGAGATATAAAGTCAGAATTGCGAGATATAAAGTCAGAATTGCGCGATATAAAGTCAGAATTGAGAGATATAGTCAGAATTGCGAGATATAAAGTAAGAATTGAGAGATATAAAGTCAGAATTGCGAGATATAAAGTCAGAATTGCGAGATGTGAAGTCAGAATTGCGAGATATAAAGTCAGAATTGAGAGATATAAAGTCAGAATTGCGAGATGTGAAGTCAGAATTGCGAGATGTGAAGTCAGAATTGCGAGATGTAAAGTCAGAATTGCGAGATATAAAGTCAGAATTGCGAGATATAAAGTCAGAATTGCGAGATATAAAGTCAGAATTGCGAGATATAAAGTCAGAATTGCGAGATATAGTCAGAATTGCGAGATATAAAGTCAGAATTGAGAGATATAGTCAGAATTGCGAGATATAAAGTCAGAATTGCGAGATATAAAGTCAGAATTGCGAGATATAAAGTCAGAATTGCGCGATATAAAGTCAGAATTGAGAGATATAGTCAGAATTGCGAGATATAAAGTAAGAATTGAGAGATATAAAGTCAGAATTGCGAGATATAAAGTCAGAATTGCGAGATATAAAGTCAGAATTGCGAGATATAAAGTCAGAATTGCGAGATATGAAGTCAGAATTGCGAGATATAAAGTCAGAATTGCAAGATATAAAGTCAGAATTGCGAGATATAAAGTCAGAATTGCGAGATATGAAGTCAGATTTGCGAGATATAAAGTCAGAATTGCGAGATATAAAGTCAGAATTGCGAGATATAAAGTCAGAATTGCGAGATATGAAGTCAGAATTGCGAGATATGAAGTCAGAATTGCGAGATATAAAGTCAGAATTGCAAGATATAAAGTCAGAATTGCGAGATATAAAGTCAGAATTGCGAGATATAAAGTCAGAATTGCGAGATATAAAGTCAGAATTGCGAGATATAAAGTCAGAATTGCGAGATATAAAGTCAGAATTGCGAGATATAAAGTCAGAATTGCGAGATATGAAGTCAGAATTGCGAGATATAAAGTCAGAATTGCGAGATATAAAGTCAGAATTGCGAGATATGAAGTCAGAATTGCGCGATATAAAGTCAGAATTGAGAGATATAGTCAGAATTGCGAGATATAAAGTAAGAATTGAGAGATATAAAGTCAGAATTGCGAGATATAAAGTCAGAATTGCGAGATGTGAAGTCAGAATTGCGAGATGTGAAGTCAGAATTGCGAGATGTGAAGTCAGAATTGCGAGATATAAAGTCAGAATTGCGAGATATAAAGTCAGAATTGCGAGATATAAAGTCAGAATTGCGAGATATAAAGTCAGAATTGCGAGATATAAAGTCAGAATTGCGAGATATAAAGTCAGAATTGGGAGATATAAAGTCAGAATTGCATGATATAAAGTCAGAATTGCGTGATATAAAGTCAGAATTGGGAGATATAAAGTCAGAATTGCGAGATATAAAGTCAGAATTGAGAGATATAAAGTCAGAATTGCGAGATGTGAAGTCAGAATTGCGAGATGTGAAGTCAGAATTGCGAGATGTGAAGTCAGAATTGCGAGATATAAAGTCAGAATTGCGAGATATAAAGTCAGAATTGCGAGATATAAAGTCAGAATTGCGAGATATAAAGTCAGAATTGCGAGATATAAAGTCAGAATTGCGAGATATAAAGTCAGAATTGCGAGATATGAAGTCAGAATTGCGAGATATAAAGTCAGAATTGCGAGATATAAAGTCAGAATTGCGAGATATAAAGTCAGAATTGCGAGATATAAAGTCAGAATTGCGAGATATGAAGTCAGAATTGCGAGATATAAAGTCAGAATTGCAAGATATAAAGTCAGAATTGCGAGATATAAAGTCAGAATTGCGAGATATAAAGTCAGAATTGCGAGATATAAAGTCAGAATTGCGAGATATAAAGTCAGAATTGCGAGATATAAAGTCAGAATTGCGAGATATGAAGTCAGAATTGCGAGATATAAAGTCAGAATTGCAAGATATAAAGTCAGAATTGCGAGATATAAAGTCAGAATTGCGAGATATAAAGTCAGAATTGCGAGATATAAAGTCAGAATTGCGAGATATAAAGTCAGAATTGCGAGATATGAAGTCAGAATTGCGAGATATAAAGTCAGAATTGCGAGATATAAAGTCAGAATTGCGAGATATGAAGTCAGAATTGCGAGATATAAAGTCAGAATTGCGAGATATAAAGTCAGAATTGCGAGATATAAAGTCAGAATTGCGAGATATAAAGTCAGAATTGCGAGATATGAAGTCAGAATTGCGAGATATAAAGTCAGAATTGCGAGATATAAAGTCAGAATTGCGAGATATAAAGTCAGAATTGCGAGATATGAAGTCAGAATTGCGAGATATAAAGTCAGAATTGCGAGATATAAAGTCAGAATTGCGAGATATGAAGTCAGAATTGCGAGATATAAAGTCAGAATTGCGAGATATAAAGTCAGAATTGCGAGATATAAAGTCAGAATTGCGAGATATGAAGTCAGAATTGCAAGATATAAAGTCAGAATTGCGAGATATAAAGTCAGAATTGCGAGATATGAAGTCAGAATTGCGAGATATAAAGTCAGAATTGCGAGATATAAAGTCAGAATTGCGAGATATGAAGTCAGAATTGCGAGATATAAAGTCAGAATTGCGAGATATGAAGTCAGAATTGCGAGATATAAAGTCAGAATTGCTTTTATTCAAATTCTGGTATTTCAGAAGGGTGGAAAACAAAAACTTTTAAAGAGGACCAACATCAAGACTTTGTAAAAGGGCACACATAATATGAGCTCTTCAAACTGGAACTTTTAGGTGTGAAACTTGCGGTTTGTTTTTATTGTAGAGAAACCTCTTATATCAGGGACATTCTGGTTTAATAGCTCATGACCTCTTTAACACACTCCTGTGATAATGCTGTTTCCCGCCGCAGCACCTGATGTTCATGGAGACGAGCATCAGTCATCTTCCTCAGCTGGCGGCTCTGGCTCAGATCAGACGTCTGGAGCAGATCAGCGTCCATCCGGAGGGGAATCCTGTGGTGGGACTGACGCTCTGGAGATCTTTCCTCATCTACAGACTCCAGCATCTCAACCTGCAGAAGATCAACGGCACGGAGGTCCGAGCAGCTTCGCCGGCGCCAGTCAGCGCTGTTCGTTTGTGTATGAAGAGTGTGTTTGTGTGATGATACTTCTGTGTTTCAGGTGACTATGAATGACATCATGGCCTCCGAGCGGATGTTCGGGGCTCTGGGTCACGTCGCTGCTACAGAAACGCCGCGCTGTCGTCTGCTGCTGCTGCTGGAGGAGTCCAGGTGCGGGTCAGATTTACACTCTAAGAATGTTCTTTATTGCCATCGATGGTTCCATGAAGAACCTTTAACATCCACGGAATCTTTTCAATGCACCAAAGGTTCTTTATAGTGGAAAAAGTTTCTTTAGATCATTAAAATGTTCTTTACAGTAAGAAAAAGATGTTTTAAGAACTGATCGCTGAACGTTTCTTTGACATCACTGCGAAAACAACCTTTTGGAACCTCTATTTTTAAGAGTGAACTGCTTGTGGAATACCTGTGTGTGTGTGTGTGTGTGTGTGTGTGTGTGTGTGTGTGTGTGTGTGTGTGTGTGTGTGTGTGTGTGTGTGTGTGTGTGTGTGTGTGTGTGTGTGTGTGTGTGTGTGTGTGTGTGTGTGTGTGTGTGTGTGTGAGTGTGTGGCAGGCCAGTGCATGTACAAGGCAGCTGCCATCCTACAAGCGTTGTGTGTGTGTGTGTGTATGTGTGTGTGTGAGTTTGTGAGTGTTATTTTTAGACCTTCTTTTTGCATAAACTTATGCAAATACATCTTATTATTTAGTCATCTATATTTTATGACTGGTCATACCTTTATTAGTAAGTTACATAAAAAGGTCAATCTGAAAAGTAAGACCAATTAACCCTTGGAAACTGCTGGTTTGTCAAACTAGTTCTTAAGGCACAGTTTTAACAAAGCGTCTGTTTATGAAATTGGCCCCTGAAAAAGTCTTAGAAATGAATCAACTTCATGAGTATTTTTATAATGAATATAGATTTTTCTAGTTTTGCCAAGCTCTAAAATATTTTATTTTATTTTATCTTTTATTATTTTATTAATTTTTTTTATTTAATTTGAATTTATATTTTATTATTTTATTTTATTATTATTTTTATTTTCTTTTAGATTTTATTTGATTTTTGATTATTTTATTTTATAATGTTATATTTTATTATTTTATTTTAATTTATTTTTGATTTAATTTAATTTAATATTTTATTATTTTATTTTAGTATTTTTTATTTTATTTTAGATTAGATTTTTTGATTATTTTATTTCATTATGTTTTATTTTATATTTTATTATTTTATTTTATTTTGGCATGGACTTCAAATGCCTTATTTTATTAGTAGTGGGTGTAATTACTAATTATGTCTTGCCGTGTTTTTAAAGAAGGTTTCAATCATTTAGAACACCTCTAATTATCAGAATTAATGTTCCTGCCGCTCATTTGTCTGTCTGGCTGTAGGAAGCGGCAGCTGCAGTTCCTGCTGGACGGTCGCGGCCGGAGAAGTGGTCAGAGTCCGGAGGAGCTAAAGGAGAATGGCAAACAGCTGGGAGACGGTTTGAGCCGAGCGCTGTTCAACTATCCCAGCCGAGTGTCCGACGGCCCAGAGGTGAGACTAACACAAAGATAACATGCTGTCAGCGATTCAGGATCTCAACCGATCTCTGTGTCTCAGGAGGACGGCGGTGACGCGACGCAGCGCTCCGCGATGGTGCAGCAGTATCTGCGAGGTCTGATTCACAGAGCGTCCGGTCACAGCGTGAAGGCCGATGCGCTGCAGAAGCTCTGGCCGTCGCTCTTCGCCGAGCTCGTGAGAGACTGTGTGCTGGAGATGAGAGACAGACAGGCTTTCAGAAAGACGAGCCTCCAGCAGCTCACGCACAGCAAATGACAGACGTCCCTCGTCTAGAAACATCACAGACTTTGACTTCATGTGATAAACACAGAGGTGTTTTAACCTGTTACCTGCCACCCCCTCCCCTTCTGAGCGTAGACATGAAAGTGCACTATAACTTAAATAGATGAATGCTGACAAAAAGTTGGTCTCTTTTAAAGAAGACACTGATAAGATTATTGCAGAAGTGAAAAAAGTTTACTGTAAAACAAATGTACTGTACTATTTATAAAATCAAAGCCATATGTCTAGTTCCAAATTTGAAGTTGATATCACAAAAATTGTGGTTCCTGTGACATTTTGTTTAGGCGCTGTACCAAAAATAGCCACCAGGTTTAGGAAGCTTGTTTCCACCACTGAATAAAAAAAAGTAATTACAACATTTTATTCAGAATTGCAAAATATAAAGTCGGAATTTGCGAGATATAAAGTCGGAATTGCATGATATAAAGTCGGAATTGCATGATATAAAGTCAGAATTGCGTGATATAAAATCGGAATTGCGAAATATAAAGTCAGAATTGCGAGATATAAAGTCGGAATTGCGTGTTATAAAGTCGGAATTGCGTGATATAAAGTCAGAATTGCTAGATATAAAGTCGGAATTGCGAAATATAAAGTCAGAATTGCGAGATATAAAGTCGGAATTGCGTGTTATAAAGTCGGAATTGCGTGATATAAAGTCAGAATTGCTAGATATAAAGTTGGAATTGCTAGATATAAAGTCAGAATTGCGTGATATAAAGTCAGAATTGCTAGATATAAAGTTGGAATTGCTAGATATAAAGTCAGAATTGCGTGATATAAAGTCAGAATTGCTAGATATAAAGTCGGAATTGCGTGTTATAAAGTCGGAATTGCGTGATATAAAGTCAGAATTGCTAGATATAAAGTTGGAATTGCTAGATATAAAGTCGGAATTGCGTGATATAAAGTCAGAATTGCGTGATATAAAGTCAGAATTGTGAGTTATAAAGTCGGAATTGCGTGATATAAAGTCGGAATTGCGTGATATAAAGTCAGAATTGCGTGATATAAAGTCAGAATTGTGAGTTATAAAGTCGGAATTGCGTGATATAAAGTCAGAATTGCTAGATATAAAGTTGGAATTGCTAGATATAAAGTCGGAATTGCGTGATATAAAGTCAGAATTGCGTGATATAAAGTCAGAATTGTGAGTTATAAAGTCGGAATTGCGTGATATAAAGTCGGAATTGCGTGATATAAAGTCAGAATTGCGTTATATAAAGTCGGAATTGTGAGATATAAAGTCAGAATTGCTTTTAAATTGTTTTATTCCGTGGCGGAAACAAGCTTCCATAACCAGGCGACACACATTGAGTTTTTTACGCGTCATAAATTAATATATCACTTCTGTTACAATACAGATGTCAAATATAGAACTTTGAGTCTCAGACCTTTCTAACAAATGTGTGTTTTATCAAGTTTATTAATGGATTTGATTATAAAATAGTGCAAACATGACTCCGCCCACTAGGGGGAGGAGCCTACTGAAAGGTTTTAAAGTAGTTAAGTATTTTCAAAACGGTTTCACAGGATGAATTTTTGAATGTTTAAGCTTTTGAATGATAATTTATGAGGAGGCAATAAATAAAAGCATGGTAAGGGTACAGTTAACAGCCTGAATGTACGTCACGTCTCATCATCACTGTGTTTATTTGAGTGAACTTCCTCCTGTGGGCCAGTAACTTCCTCTGACGTCAGTAATGGTGCTCCTGATTGAAGCCAGTCTGTCGGAAACAGACTCAGCAGAGGTACATTCCAGGTGTGTTATGTGACAAACCTCGTCTCCAGTGCAGTAGAGTTTCCTTCAGATGTCTGTGGCGTTAAAACGCATTCTATAATCATGTCAACAGCTCGAGATTCTCTTCAAAAACTGAGAAGAATCGACTCATTTCCAGACACAAGCGTTTGTGTAGAGTGTGTTTCAGATCTTTCTCTTTATTGCCTGTCGCTTCTCCATATTGAATGTCAAAATCAAACCACTTGGTCCTTCATGAGCACTGATGTATGTTTTGTACTTGACTAGTTATTAAAAAGAAAAATGTGAAAAACTTTGATTGACCTGAATTTAAACCTTTATGAATTTGTTGTTCAGCTTTATTTAATCAGAAAATGTTTTTGTATTTGCAATGAAAGCTTAGTGAATATTATTAGTGACAATTATTATTATTTAACAAATATCTGCCAATGGAGTCGGAAAATAATCTTGATTTCTCATTTTCTGACTCTATTAGCAGATATTCGTTCTTGTTTTAAACACAAACTTCATCTTGAGCATTTTTTTCCAGTAAACAGAACTTAATATCTTCAGTCATTTCTCTTCTCCAGTGAATGTATCTTGATTTAAGAATGTTTGGATATTTGTGCTGGAAAACGACAGAAACACTGAGGAAGAACATCATATTTTGCAGTGTATTTCTCAAGGTCCTGAACTCATCTGGCCTGGTGCTTGAACTGAAGGACCTCCAGGAAATCTGTGCAAATGTGCTCCTGAATCAACATCTTTTGTCCTCAAACTTTAACTACAGCTCAAATCAAAGTTAAATGACAGATTGATGACAGTGTTGTTTCAGCTCAGCCCCAAACCTAATCCTGACATCTGATTGGTTCACAGGAAACAGTGATGTCGACGATTAGCAGGTAAAAACATGAAGAAAACAGTTCAGGGTGGTTATTTCTCCTCAGCGGGTGTGAATGGAGACTCGTTGTGTGGTGGAGATTTTCTGATCCTGTTTAATTAAACCTGCTGTCAGGCTGGAATCCTTCTCAAATATCCTTAAACCTTTTAAACTCTGCAGGGGAAAATACTTAATATTTGAGCAGATTAAGTTACAACTGAAGAGAGCAGTTTTTTTGTTTTGAGGGCAAAAGAGACTCATGTTTGAGACCAACAACAGGCAAAGTATGAAATCACACCACATCCTCACAGATGGATCAGATTAGATGATTGTCTCCTCGAAGCGTTCATTCCTTGAGTTTTAAGCTCTACAGAAGCCTTAAAAACCCTGTTTTGATGATGGAGACATGTAGTGCTCACTGGTCAGTTTATTCACATCACAAACACTCACCAGGGAATGTTCTCAGAACGTTCTGGAAAGGTTCTCTCAAAGTTATGAAGAAACGTTTGTTCGTTCAAAGTTATTTGGTCTTTAAAGGTGCTCTAAGTGATCCTGGGGGGAGTAACTTCCTGTTGACGTTCGAAGTGTTGTCAAACAAAACAGAGGCTAGCTAGACCCTCCCTCCTCCTCCTCCTCCTCCCCTCCCATCCGTGCTTCCTGAAGCAGTCACGAACGCGCATTTAAAATCATTCTTGTCGGTTATTGGCTGGAGCATGTTTATTATGTTAAGTGGTCCAGACTGCACCAGTTTGTTTTTATTTTTGGAGCTTGTGGCGACTACAGAGACCGCATTTTTTTACAGTGTGTTCAGACAGCTAGCGGAAAGTGAAGAGATGTTTGCTGTATGTGACAAAAAAATGTTTTGGCCTAAAAACGCGTGACGTCACTTAGAGCACCGTTAATAATGTTTTCAAAATGTTAGCACAAAAAAATTATGTAACACCGTGTCCTAACCTGACGCAACACAATAAAAGGCATCTTTCCCAGCTCACTCTTCTGATTGGCTGTGATTTTTGATTGATTTCTATGGAACACGTGAATTTTAACACAAAATTCATATGGAAGGCCAAAAGGGCCAAAAACTCGTGAATTTTAACACATCAACACGCAAAATACGTATGGAAGGCCAAAAGGGCCAAAAACACGTGAATTTTAACACGTCAACAACACGTTAAATATGTGTATTTCATGCGTATTACATGTGTTAAATCTGCATTAAAAATCAATGCGTTAAATATTTACGAGTATTTCACGCCTGAAATACGCGTGAAATACACGTATTTAACGTGTTGTTGACGTGTTAAAATGTGTGTGTTTTTTGCCCTTTTGGCCTTCCATAAATACATGTATTGTTGTTTGCGCATGAAATGTGTTGAAATATGAAAAGTGTTTTTTAACCTTTTGGCCTTTGATAGACTTTTATCGCGTCTCATAGTCGCATCGCATCTGGTGTGGACGGACAATTTATTTGTCGCTGGAATCTTATCACAGCGCGTCTGGTTAGGACATGGTATGACACTTTATTTTAAGGTGACAGTTTCTTTTTTACTATAGTAATAACAGTAAACTATCCGTAATTACATAATAATTACATAATTACATTTTACTCAGTACTTGTTTGACTAAGTACAATGAAACAACTTTAACAAAATAAAGTGTAATCAAGTTATCTATATTGTTCATGAAGCTTTATTTTTATTACAAGTGTTTTAGTTGGACGTTCATCTAACTTTTTTTTATATATATTTGTTTCAGAACGTTCAGAGAACATTCAAAAGTAACCTGTAAATCATCCTAATTTTTATGTGCTTTACCAATATTCTAAAATAATAGTAGACCTATCAGAGTTGCAGCACTTTATCGGGATACAATAAACATTTAGAAACTTTTAACGTTACAATACAGACTTTAAAATCTGTCGATAAACTGTAGCAGATACTTTGGACCCCCCTCCCCTCTCCCTCTCTCTCTCTCTCTCTCTCTCTCTCAGCAGGTGGCGCGCAGCGCGCACTCGTTCCATTTCTCTCCACGGACTCTGAGCGCTTCGTGTCTTCACGGATGTCTGTGTGACGGACAAACTTTTACAGGACTGGAAACAACGTATATGAACACAATTGACAGTGATTAATGATGGATATTATTGCTAATGAGGGACGCGTGAGCTGCTGGATTATTGAGCGCGCTGGATTACGCGCGTCAGGACGCGTCACACATCAACACTTTCACCATTAGAACAGCTGGAGCTCAACGGGTACCTCACTATTACTGTACTTTTACAACACTCTGTCAGGCAGCAACAGAATATCAGGTCATTCTATTATTGCACTGTGCTAACAAGGGGAGTTAATAGGCGTTTTAGTGTTCCTCAAAATAATATTTTAATGTTTCATGTGATATTTTCATGTTACTTCAGAAATTATTAACACACCATTGAAGCATTTCCACAAAAGTTATTAACATGGTACATTTTTTTGATGTTACTAACTTACAGCCTTCATATAAAATACATAACTAATTAATTTAATATCTCACTACTGTAATATCACATAAACCTTCATTTATGTCTTATTATTCACTCCTGCACGACATCCTCTCATGCACTTGAATGCAGCAGCTGCAGTGTTGCTGTCACTGACACACTGAACAGGTCCGGCGCTCAGAGGTCAGCAGGTCGGGTCACGGGTTAACTGAGGACTAAAAAGAGTTTGAACTTGAGTGACATCTAATGACATGCACAGGTGTGTGTGTGTGTGTGTGTGTGTGTGTGTGTGTGTGTACAGGTGCAGCAGTCAGTCTTCAGCATGAGAGCAGCTCTGAACATCAGGTGAGGAACATGACAGATCTGACCAGCTGTTTGAGTGGGACTTAAAGCATTTGCATTGTGTATATGTTTTCATAGTATTTCAGTACATATATACACTACCATTCAAAAGATTGGAAACATTACTATTTTTAATGTTTTTGAATGGAGTCTCTTATGCTCATCAAGTCTGCATTTATTTGATCAAAAATACGGAAAAAAAACAGTAATATTGTGAAATATTATTGCAATTTAAAATAATAGTTTTCGATTTTAATATACTTTGAAATATAATTTTTTTCCTGTAATGCAAAGCTGAATTTTCAGCATCATTACTCCAGTCTTCAGTGTCACATGACCCTTCAGAAATCATTCTAATGATGATTTGATACTCAGTTATTATCAAAGTTGGAAACAGTTGTGCTGCTTAATATTTTTTGGAAACTGTGATACTTTTTCAGGATTCATTGATGTCAGTCAAAAAGAATTTATTGAAAATAGAAATAATATCTAAAAATATAAATCTTTACTATCACTTTTTTTTTTTTTTTATCAATTTAACACATCCTTACTGAAAAAAAGTATAAATTTCTTCCCCAAAAAAAAAAAAAAATACTGACCCCAAATTTTTGAACGGTAGTGTATATTGTTACAAGAGATTTAATTTAAATAAATGCTCTTTTTTTTTTTTACTTTTTATTCATCAAAGAACCCTGAATAAAAAGTATCACGTTATAAAAAATATTAAGCAGCACAAATTTGTAATAAATCATCATATTAGAATGATTTCGAAGAAGAATGAAGACTGGAGTAATGATGCTGAAAATTCAGCTTTGATCACAGGAATGAATTATATTTTAAAGTGTATTATAATAGAAAACCATTATTTTAAACTGTAATAATATTTTTATAATAACTGTTTTTTCTGTATTTTTGATCAAATAAATGCAGGCTTGATGAGCAGAAGAGCCTTCTTTCGAAAACATTAAAAATAGTAATGTTTCCAAACTTTTGAATGGTAGTGTATGCACACACACTGTCAGCATTAGCATGACTCTTGTAATCTTGTGTTTGTAGTGTCGCTGTGATGCTATGGCCGCTCTTCATGTGTCATCATCACACACACAACAAGAGGAAGGTATTTATTTTTGTCTTTATGAATATTTAGCTGTTTTTGCAGTTATAATACAAACAGTGCGGGTCATTGCAGTGAGTCAGTCTCCATCTCTCAGGAAAACTAGACATCAAGACACCATGATTCTGTCCCTAATATTTGGCATTGTTTTGGTTTACAGTATGAATATTCCACATAATACTCAAAAGTGTCACCTCATGGATTTCTGTAGAGAAGAATGAAGCATTTGCACAGTGTCATCATATGAGAGTGATCACATGTGCTGACCTCTCGCTGACCCTGAGAATGACCGATGGTTTCAGGGTCATGCCCTCTGCCGTCTGATTGGCTGTCAGCTGTTGATTGACATCCTGCTGTTTCTGTTCACTGGTCTCTTAGTTGTCATTATCAAACTGCATCTCATTTCTGTTCCTGTTTATTTCCTCTTTATGTGCCTGATGCGTCGTCACACGCGCTCAGATCCGGTCTGATCCACAGCAGACTGGTTCTGATGTAGCGGTGTCGAGCTTGTGGAGCTCCTGGGGTTCGTGGGGTGAGTGTTCACGATCCTGCGGTAGAGGTGTTCAGGAACAGACCAGAGTCTGCCTGCCACTCTACAGCCTTCAGTCTCCGGTCAATCCCGGCGGACACACGGACTCAAAGCCGTCAACACAAGGCCAGCAGAGACGGCTGAGTGTCAGCAGACATGGATGGAGGTTTGACGTCATTATTTAGTTCACCTCTTTAGCATCAGCTGAACCCCTTCAGGCTAAAATATTTAATAGTCCCCCTGATATTTTAAGTTAACGTTTGGGAAATTACATTTGGGAAACCAATTCTTTCTCTATGTATTTTCTGTCTGTTGAAGAAAAGCAAACAGTAGCCGCGTCAGTCCAGGGACGTACGGATACGGCAGGATTTCATACGTAACACCTCTACAGAAAGATTCCAGCCGAACATCCCAGAACAAACAGAGACGATCGGCATCAAACTTTCCACACCAGAGTTACAGGACTTATGGTAGAAACAGCCATCAAAACAGTCGCTATCACACAACGGCAGTGCAGGTCAGACCGTACAGCCCACTGCCAAACGCCTCCTGCCCCGGAGCGCCAAACCAGCACAAGATCTGCAACACTATGGTAACATCTGCAGAGAAACTGTGTTTTTACACAACATTTAACCCTGGTTAACATTGTCATTAACCCCAGGAAAAGGGCTCTTTTGACTGAGGGTGTGTTCACACTTGGCAGGTTTGGTTTGATTAAAATGATCTCAGTTCGACTGAAATATGAACGCAGCATGGACCAAAGACATCTAAACGAACCTTAAAGGGTTCTGTCAGGCGCTTTGTGTGTAGAACCATAAAGGTTCCATCAGGCGCTTCATATGTAGAACCTTAAAGGGTTCCGACAGGCGCTTCATGTGTAGAACCTTAAAGGGTTCGTCAGGCGCTTCATATGTAGAACCTTAAAGGGTTCTTCAGGCGCTTCATATGTAGAACCTTAAAGGGTTCTTCAGGCGCTTCATATGTAGAACCTTAAAGGGTTCTTCAGGCGCTTCATATGTAGAACCTTAAAGGATTCGTCAGGCGCTTCATGTGTAGAACCTTAAAGGTTCCGTCAGGCGCTTCATGTGTAGAACCTTAAAGGGTTCCGTCAGACGTTCATATGTAGAACCTTAAAGGGTTCAGTCGGGCGCTTCATATGTAGAACCTTAAAGGTTCCGTCAGACGCTTCATATGTAGAACCATAAAGGTTCCGTCAGGCGCTTCATGTGTAGAACCTTAAAGGGTTCCGTCAGACGTTCATATGTAGAACCTTAAAGGGTTCAGTCGGGCGCTTCATATGTAGAACCTTAAAGGTTCCGTCAGACGCTTCATATGTAGAACCTTAAAGGGTTCGTCAGGCGCTTCATATGTAGAACCTTAAAGGGTTCGTCAGGCGCTTCATGTGTAGAACCTTAAAGGGTTCGTCAGGCGCTTCATATGTAGAACCTTAAAGGGTTCGTCAGGCGCTTCATGTGTAGAACCTTAAAGGGTTCGTCAGGCGCTTCATATGTAGAACCTTAAAAGGTTCGTCAGGCGCTTCATGTGTAGAACCTTAAAGGTTTCCGTCAGGCGCCTTATGTGTAGAACCTTAAAGGGTTCCGTCAGGCGCTTCATGTGTAGAACCTTAAAGGGTTCGTCAGGCGCTTCATGTGTAGAACCTTAAAGGTTTCCGTCAGGCGCTTCATGTGTAGAACCTTAAAGGGTTCCGTCAGGCGCTTCATGTGTAGAACCTTAAAGGGTTCCGTCAGACGCTTCATATGTAGAACCTTAAAGGGTTCAGTCGGGCGCTTCATATGTACAACCTTAAAGGTTCGTCAGGCGCTTCATGTGTAGAACCTTAAAGGGTTCGTCAGGCGCTTCATGTGTAGAACCTTAAAGGGTTCGTCAGGCGCTTCATGTGTAGAACCTTAAAGGGTTCGTCAGGCGCTTCATGTGTAGAACCTTAAAGGTTTCCGTCAGGCGCTTCATGTGTAGAACCTTAAAGGGTTCTGTCAGGCGCTTCATGTGTAGAACCTTAAAGGGTTCCGTCAGACGCTTCATATGTAGAACCTTAAAGGGTTCAGTCGGGCGCTTCATATGTAGAACCTTAAAGGTTCCGTCAGGCGCTTCATATGTAGAACCTTAAAGGGTGCTGTGAGGCACTTCATATGTAGAACCTTAAAGGGTTCGTCAGGCGCTTCATGTGTAGAACCTTAAAGGGTTCTGTCAGGCGCTTCATGTGTAGAACCTTAAAGGGTTCCGTCAGACGCTTCATATGTAGAACCTTAAAGGGTTCAGTCGGGCGCTTCATATGTAGAACCTTAAAGGGTTTGTCAGGCACTTCATATGTAGAACCTTAAAGGGTTCGTCAGGCGCTTCATATGTAGAACCTTAAATGGTTCGTCAGGTGCTTCATGTGTAGAACCTTAAAGGGTTCTGTCAGGCGCTTCATGTGTAGAACCTTAAAGGGTTCCGTCAGACGCTTCATATGTAGAACCTTAAAGGGTTCAGTCGGGCGCTTCATATGTAGAACCTTAAAGGTTCCGTCAGGCGCTTCATATGTAGAACCTTAAAGGGTGCTGTGAGGCACTTCATATGTAGAACCTTAAAGGGTTCGTCAGGCGCTTCATGTGTAGAACCTTAAAGGGTTCGTCAGGCGCTTCATGTGTAGAACCTTAAAGGGTTCTGTCAGGCGCTTCATGTGTAGAACCTTAAAGGGTTCCGTCAGACGCTTCATATGTAGAACCTTAAAGGGTTCCTTCATATGTAGAACCTTAAAGGGTTCAGTCGGGCGCTTCATATGTAGAACCTTAAAGGGTTTGTCAGGCACTTCATATGTAGAACCTTAAAGGGTTCGTCAGGCGCTTCATATGTAGAACCTTAAATGGTTCGTCAGGCGCTTCATGTGTAGAACCTTAAAAGGTTCTTCAGGCGCTTCATATGTAGAACCTTAAAGGGTTCGTCAGGCGCTTCATGTGTAGAACCTTAAAAGGTTCTTCAGGCGCTTCTTATGTAGAACCTTAAAGGGTTCGTCAGGCGCTTCATGTGTAGAACCTTAAAAAGTTCTTCAGGCGCTTCATATGTAGAACCTTAAAGGGTTCCGTCAGACGCTTCATATGTAGAACCTTAAAGGGTTCGTCAGGCGCTTCATGTGTAGAACCTTAAAAGGTTCTTCAGGCGCTTCATATGTAGAACCTTAAAGGGTTTCGTCAGACGCTTCATATGTAGAACCTTAAAGGGTTCGTCAGGCGCTTCATGTGTAGAACCTTAAAAGGTTCTTCAGGCGCTTCATATGTAGAACCTTAAAGGGTTCCGTCAGACGCTTCTTATGTAGAACCTTAAAGGGTTCGTCGGGCGCTTCATATGTAGAACCTTAAAGGGTTCGTCAGGCGCTTCATATGTAGAACCTTAAAGGGTTCATCAGGCGCTTCATATGTAGAACCTTAAAGGGTTCGTCGGGCGCTTCATATGTAGAACCTTAAAGGGTTCGTCAGGCGCTTCATATGTAGAACCTTAAAGGGTTCGTCAGGCGCTTCATGTGTAGAACCTTAAAAGGTTCTTCAGGCGCTTCATGTGTAGAACCTTAAAGGTTTCCGTCAGGCGCTTCATGTGTAGAACCTTAAAGGGTTCCGTCAGGCGCTTCATGTGTAGAACCTTAAAGGGTTCGTCAGGCGCTTCATGTGTAGAACCTTAAAGGTTTCCGTCAGGCGCTTCATGTGTAGAACCTTAAAGGGTTCCGTCAGACGCTTCATATGTAGAACCTTAAAGGGTTCAGTCGGGCGCTTCATATGTAGAACTTTAAAGGTTCCGTCAGGCGCTTCATGTGTAGAACCTTAAAGGGTTCCGTCAGGCGCTTCATGTGTAGAACCTTAAAGGGTTCGTCAGGTGCTTCATGTGTAGAACCTTAAAGGGTTCTGTCAGGCGCTTCATGTGTAGAACCTTAAAGGGTTCCGTCAGACGCTTCATATGTAGAACCTTAAAGGGTTCCGTCAGGCGCTTCATGTGTAGAACCTTAAAGGGTTCGTCAGGCGCTTCATGTGTAGAACCTTAAAGGTTTCCGTCAGGCGCTTCATGTGTAGAACCTTAAAGGGTTCCGTCAGACGCTTCATATGTAGAACCTTAAAGGGTTCAGTCGGGCGCTTCATATGTAGAACTTTAAAGGTTCCGTCAGGCGCTTCATGTGTAGAACCTTAAAGGGTTCCGTCAGGCGCTTCATGTGTAGAACCTTAAAGGGTTCGTCAGGTGCTTCATGTGTAGAACCTTAAAGGGTTCTGTCAGGCGCTTCATGTGTAGAACCTTAAAGGGTTCCGTCAGACGCTTCATATGTAGAACCTTAAAGGGTTCAGTCGGGCGCTTCATATGTAGAACCTTAAAGGTTCCGTCAGGCGCTTCATATGTAGAACCTTAAAGGGTGCTGTGAGGCACTTCATATGTAGAACCTTAAAGGGTTCTGTCAGACGCTTTATATGTAGAACCTTAAAGGGTTCGTCAGGCGCTTTATATGTAGAACCTTAAAGGGTTTGTCAGGCGCTTCATATGTAGAACCTTAAAGGGTTCGTCAGGCGCTTCATATGTAGAACCTTAAAGGGTTCGTCAGGCGCTTCATATGTAGAACCTTAAAGGGTTCGTCAGGCGCTTCATATGTAGAACCTTAAAGGGTTCGTCAGGCGCTTTATATGTAGAACCTTAAAGGGTTTGTCAGGCGCTACATATGTAGAACCTTAAAGGGGTCAGTCGGGCGCTTCATATGTAGAACCTTAAAGGGTTCCGTCAGGCACTTCATATGTAGAACCTTAAAGGGTGCTGTGAGGCGCTTCATATGTAGAACCTTAAAGGGTTCTGTCAGACGCTTTATATGTAGAACCTTAAAGGGTTCGTCAGGCGCTTTATATGTAGAACCTTAAAGGGTTCGTCAGGCGCTTTATATGTAGAACCTTAAAGGGTTTGTCAGGCGCTTCATATGTAGAACCTTAAATGGTTCGTCAGGCGCTTCATATGTAGAACCTTAAAGGGTTCATCAGGCGCTTCATGTGTAGAACCTTAAAGGGTTCGTCAGGCGCTTCATGTGTAGAACCTTAAAAGGTTCGTCAGGCGCTTCATATGTAGAACCTTAAAGGGTTCCGTCAGACGCTTCATATGTAGAACCTTAAAGGGTTCGTCAGGCGCTTCATATGTAGAACCTTAAAGGGTTCGTCAGGCGCTTCATATGTAGAACCTTAAAGGGTTCGTCAGGCGCTTCATATGTAGAACCTTAAAGGGTTCCGTCAGACGCTTCATATGTAGAACCTTAAAGGGTTCCGTCAGACGCTTCATATGTAGAACCTTAAAGGGTTCGTCAGGCGCTTCATATGTAGAACCTTAAAGGGTTCGTCAGGCGCTTCATATGTAGTACCTTAAAGGGTTCGTCAGGCGCTTCATATGTAGAACCTTAAAGGGTTCCGTCAGACGCTTCATATGTAGAACCTTAAAGGGTTTGTCAGGCGCTTCATATGTAGAACCTTAAAGGGTTCGTCAGGCGCTTCATGTGTAGAACCTTAAAAGGTTCTTCAGGCGCTTCATATGTAGAACCTTAAAGGGTTCCGTCAGACGCTTCATATGTAGAACCTTAAAGGGTTCGTCAGGCGCTTCATATGTAGAACCTTAAAGGGTTCTTCAGGCGCTTCATATGTAGAACCTTAAAGGGTTCCGTCAGACGCTTCATATGTAGAACCTTAAAGGGTTCAGTCGGCCGCTTCATATGTAGAACCTTAAAGGGTTCGTCAGGCGCTTCATATGTAGAACCTTAAAGGGTTCGTCAGGCGCTTCATATGTAGAACCTTAAAGGGTTCTTCAGGCGCTTCATATGTAGAACCTTAAAGGGTTCGTCAGGCGCTTCATATGTAGAACCTTAAAGGGTTCCGTCAGACGCTTCATATGTAGAACCTTAAAGGGTTCTTCAGGCGCTTCATATGTAGAACCTTAAAGGGTTCCGTCAGACGCTTCATATGTAGAACCTTAAAGGGTTCTTCAGGCGCTTCATATGTAGAACCTTAAAGGGTTCGTCAGGCGCTTCATATGTAGAACCTTAAAGGGTTCGTCAGGCGCTTCATATGTAGAACCTTAAAGGGTTCGTCAGGCGCTTCATATGTAGAACCTTAAAGGGTTCTTCAGGCGCTTCATATGTAGAACCTTAAAGGGTTCCGTCAGGCGCTTCATATGTAGAACCTTAAAGGGTTCTTTAGGCGCTTCATATGTAGAACCTTAAAGAGTTTGTCTGACGCTTCATATGTAGAGCTTAATAAACATGAAAGTATTATGCAATAATTGAAGACATTTCTCCTTCTATAGAACATTTAAAATTGAGTCAAGAACCTTCAAGTTCTATATAGAACCCCACTAAACCTTTTCCTAAGAAAAAATAATTTCTTTAGTTCTTTATTGGCATCAGTGGTTCCACATCAACTGAACCTTTCCATTCCACAAAAGGTTCTTTATAGTGAAAAAAGGTTCTTTAGATCATTAAAATGTTCTTCAAACTAAGAAAAAATGGTTCTTTTAAGAACTGTTCACTGAAAGGTTCTTTAGGTCATGTGATTCAAGTGGGAGCTTTCAGAAAGTTCCCAGTTTACAAGTTGTAATTACGAGGTCGTGAACACTTTTTACAAGTTGTAATTACGGTAATGATGTCATGGCGTGAACACACCTTTATATGGCATTGCTGTGAAATCCCCTTTTTGGAACCTTTATTTTTAAGAGTGGCAGAAACTGGTGCAGCGTTTAATTTCACAACTGAGTACAAACAGATGCTTTATAAAAACACTGAAGAGATGCAAGATTTACTCACAACACTTTAGACTTTAATGTGGCGGACGAGATCTGGAAAAGAGTATGTGGGTGTGTTTATGAATTCACAGGCCTGTCCATCATCCAGCAGACCAATCAGAGAAGTGCAGTGCTCCTCGTTCAACACACAGCCCTTCATGGGGAGATTTTACCAATGGGAACCTTTTAATGATGGTGAGCAGATTCTCTCAGTTCATGGCATGATTGAATGATGGAATGATTTAAAAAAAAATATATATATATATATTGTTTCATCATATGATAGATTTCATATGCTTTGATTTTACACTACTGATCAAATCTCTTTTTGGAAGAAGCATTTTTAATGTTACCCGAAGGAAAATCATCCTGAATGACACATATATTGTGTTATTAATTAGCTCTAATGATCATGTTGCAATTAAAGTTACAGTAACATTTAAGTGAGTTAATTATTTGCACTGTGGTGGATTTTCCCGGCATGTCGGATCCTGTGGAAGAGTGAATCTTTTCTGATTTATGAACTTTGACACTGCGGCAGTATTTGATTCATGTTCATGTACGTTTATTGTTTGTGTGGAATATTCTTATATCCCACGGGAGTTCATGCCAAAGTTTTGTGTTCATGTCTTGATGACACAAACAAGTTAATTATTCACCAAAGCTACCAGGGAATGTTCTGGCAAGGTTCTCTCAAAGTTATGAACCAACGTTCCTCCAGTAACGTTAATAGAACGTTCATTCAAAGTTATCTGATCTTTAGTAAAGTTCTCAAAACGTTACCACAAAAACTTTATTTATGCAATGTCTATTTCTGAAACTTTTTAGATGGATGTTCATCTAACGTTTTTTAAATGTTAGTACTTGTTTCAAATGTAATGTTCCAGTAATGTTTGCAAATGGAATGTTCCTTAACTTTCAGAACCAAGCAAAAACATTTTAAAAAAACTAGACGTTTGAACATTTAGATATAAAGTTTTCATATCTTAGTGGGTATGTTTAGGTCATACTTTTCTTAGCTGAGGCCACAGAGAATCACATGACCTGTAGGTGTTTTATCATGTGTCTTTGCTGTCCTCTTGTGGCTGCTGTGAATCATTACATGTTCTCATTTGTACATCATAGTGATTTGAACAAATGATGACATTTTTTTTGTGTTTGGCCAGTTTCCAGTGAGCAGCGATGTGAGCTCAACTGCCGTGCCATCGGCTTCAGATTCTACGTCCGTCAGGCGGACCGAGTCATCGATGGAACTCCGTGTGGACAGAACCAGACGTCCGTGTGTGTGGCGGGAAAGTGTCAGGTAGGAATCAGGTGTTTACTGTAATATTTTGCTTCCAGAAGTGATATTGCATTTTTTTAATGAGTAGCATACTTGCTGCACACTGCTTCATATAAAGCACACTAGTAGCTGCAGTGCTGCAGTTGTGCAGTGGAGGGCAGTAGAGCTCATGTTTTGCTCATGTTGTTTGTCATTTAGCAGAAAGTTTCATCTGTGCAAGTATGATTTGGGTTTCTACACACTCTAGATTTCTAATGGAGTCTAACGGCATGCTAAAGGTGTTTTAGTCACATGTTCGATCATCTGGACATCAGCCTTTCAGACGCTCTTCTCTTCCAGATATATAATATTCTGTCTGATCTCTGTTATTCAGATAAGCTTTAATTACCCAGAGTTCAGAGCCACATCCTGCATGTAAAGACTGTCAGACGCGCAACTGTTGCCGGCCGTCTGAGCCGGAGGATCTTTTGTGTTTGTGAGTGAATTAGCCACGCTCTCAGTGCGTCCGGAATCTGCCTGTCGTCCAGCTGTGCTTTTTTCAGACATGTCACTTCAACAAATCCTGCAGAAACAAGATGTAACACAGACGCCGGAATAACAAGCTGCACATGCCAACATGTGGCCGTGTTCACAAACGCCACTGTCTGTAAAGGTTAGATGACGCGGCGGAGGTTTGGTTCCGTCCCTGTAGGTTGTTTTGTGGATGGTTTGAATTCTTCTGAAAGCTCACAGAGATCAGTCAGACAAATCCACAGCTTTAAGATCTCTTGCTCGGGTATTGAGGAGGATCTGTGACGGGATGCAACAAATCCAACCGCATTAGCTATGACATTTAGAGATGTTGGCAGGAAAGGCCTTTAGGAATCGGTCGAATTCAGAGAGACTTTTCCAAATTGCTCCAGAATCCAAAACATCTGAAACTCAGCAAATAATAATCATCAGTTTATGCCAGAATAAATGTGTTTTTATTTTTAATGAGTTTGCAGATTTTTCAGATGCTTAAATTTAATTTGAGAGACACAATGAGACAAATAAACGTTTCTTTAGGATGCATTTCCTGTCCTGAAACGGTTTGTGTTGGTGAATGCTGAAGCAGTGTAACTCCAGCTGTAGAATTTCACCGTTTCACACACTGAAGGAAAGAAAGAGCCTTTATGAAGGGAATCCCACTGAGTAACTGAGCTGCGGCCCAACGCCAGAGTGTGTGAGTGTGTGTGTGAGAGAGAGAGTGTGTATGAGTGTAAGTTTGTGTGTGTGTGTGTGTGTGTGTGTGTGTGTGTGTGTGTCTCACTGGAACCCCAGTGAAAAACCCCCTGATATTTAAAGGAATGTTTTGTTTTTCTAAATAATATTTCTGTCATTTGAACATTTTTTTTATTTTTATTTTAAGCATTTAAGAATGTATGTAATTGCATTGCGTTCAGTGTGTATGTTTTACTAGTTAGTGCATTCCTGATTGTGGTGTTTTAATGCTGTAATTCACTGTTAAACTATATGGTTGCTATGACGTTGCCAGGGTGTTCTGGGTGGTTGCCAGGCTGTTTTTAGAGTGTTGCATGTTCTGGATGATTGCCAGGGTGCTTCTAGGGTGTTATGGGTGGTTGCCATGGTGTTGCCAAGATGTTCTGGATGGTTCCCAAACTGTTTCTAGAGTGTTGTATGTTCTGGATGGTTGCTATGGTGTTGCTAGGCTAGGGTGTTCTGGATTATTGCCAGGGTGCTTCTACGGTGTTCTGGGTGGTTGCCATGGTGTTGGTATGTGGGTATTGTGGGTGGTTGCCAGGGTATTGCTAGGGTGTTCTGGGTGGTTGCCATGGTGTTGATATGTGGTTCCTAGGGTATTGTGGGTTGTTGCCAGGGTATTGCTAGGGTGTTCTGGGTGGTTGCCATGGTGTTGATATGTGGTTCCTACGGTATTGTGGGTTGTTGCCAGGGTTTTGCTTGCCTATGGTTTTCTAGATGGTTGCCAGGGTACATCTAGGGTGTCTGGGTGGTTTCCATGGTGTTGCTATGTGGTTGCTAGTGGGTTGTGGGTGATTGCTAGGGTGTTGTGGGTGGTTGGCAGGATGCTGCCAGAATGTTCTGGGTGGTTGCCAGGCTGTTTCTAGGGTATGTTCTTTATGGTTGCCAGTGTGTTGCTAGGATGTTCTGAGTGGTTGCCATGGTGTTGCTATGTGGTTGCCAGGGTTTTGCTAGGGTATTGTGGATGGTTGCCAGGGTATTGCTAGGGTGTTCTGGGTGGTTGCTATGGTGTTGCTATGTGGTTGCTAGGGTATTGTGGGTGGTTGCCAGGGTATTGCTAGGGTGTTCTGGGTGGTTGTCATGGTGTTGATATGTGGTTCCTAGGGTATTGTGGGTTGTTGCCAGGGTATTGCTAGGGTGTTCTGGGTGGTTGCCATGGTGTTGATATGTGGTTCCTACGGTATTGTGGGTTGTTGCCAGGGTTTTGCTTGCCTATGGTTTTCTAGATGGTTGCCAGGGTACATCTAGGGTGCCTGGGTGGTTTCCATGGTGTTGCTATGTGGTTGCTAGTGGGTTGTGGGTGATTGCTAGGGTGTTGTGGGTGGTTGGCAGGATGCTGCCAGAATGTTCTGGGTGGTTACCAGGCTTTTTCTAGGGTGTTATATGTTCTGGACGGTTGCCATGGTGTTGCTTAGGTAGGATGTTGTGGGTGGTTGCCAGGGTGTTGCTAGGGTGTTGTGGGTGGTTGCCAGGGTGTTGCTTGGCTAGTGTTTTCTGGATGGTTGCGAGGGTGCTGTAAATGAGGAACTTTCAGAATTTAAGACAATACTGCAATATTATTTTCCTGTAAAGCTGCATTGAAGCAATGTGCATATATATCAGTGGCTATATCAGTGGTCAGTGCTCTTGCAGATCATGGCAGCAGCAGGTTTGATTCCCAGGAAATGAATGAACTGATATAATATACATACCTTTAATACAATGTAAGTCTCTTTGGATAAAAGCATCTGCCAAATGCATTAACGTGAATATGGTGAATTATGGATCTGTGAGGGTCTGTGTGCGACAGCATCGGTGAATGAGATGGAGCACTGCAGGGAATCCCACCGGAAAATCCCAGCATGAGCAGAGAGAGCAGAGAACCAGCAGCTCAAACTGGGTCCTGCTAATGTATTTCTAAAAGCAATAAAAGTACAAATATGTGAAAGCTTGCTTTCCGCTACAAAATAAAAAAGGTAATTGTGACTTTTTATCTCACAATTTTGACTTTTTTTTTCTAAAAGTCTAAACATGGTCAGAATTGTGAAAAAGTCACATTCACCTTTTTTATTCTTTTTTTCTGTGGTGGAAATGAGCTTCTGTGTAAATCTCATGTGCTTTCAGACAGACATGAGAAGTAGCTTGTTGGAAACATCACTTAAAATAAACAGAAGCTGCGGCATTTGGTTTAATTTGAAGTGAACACATTTTCAGCAGCTTATGCTCCTCCTTTTACTAATGTTTTGTTAAAAATTGTCTTCACCTTTTTCTAGCCCTGATTTGCAGTGTGTTTGTGGATGGTGGTGTTAGTGTTTCTGTGGAGCTCCTGGTGATGAAGTGTGTGAGATATCAGGGGTCTGAAAGCGCGTCTCCGAGGGCCGATGTGAACCCGGAGTCTGTCTGCGGCGGGAAAACATAATGTGATTTCAACACGCTGTTAGTTCCGCCCGTCAACGCCTGCTTCTCACATTCAGCTGTATTTATCGCTGTGCTGCTCGCTGTAGGTTCACATGCTTTACACAGTATAATGATGGGAATCTAGTTTCACGCATTTGAAATTAAAATGATGCCGCAAGCATTTCCTCTTGAACTGTTACAGTTTCAGAAGAGAGCGTGGTGTTTTTCTGCTCTGTGTTTTTGAGGTTTTCTGAGTGGATTTTAATTGCATTGTTGTATAGCTGCTAGAGTGTTTCCAGGTCGATGCTATATGGTTACTAGGGTGTTGCTCTGTGGTTTTAAGGGTGTTCTGAGTGGTTGCCATTGTGTTGCTTTGGGTTTGCTAGGGTGTTGTGGATGTTTGCCTGGGTGTTGCTTTGCAGTTAGGGTGTACTGAGTGGCTGCCAGGGTGTTGCTAGGGTGTTCTGGGTGATTGTCAGGCAGGCTATTGCAATGAGAAAAGGATTTCTGAGTGGGGTGTTCTAGGAGTTGCCAGGGTGCTTCTGTTGGGTTTCTAGGGTGTTGTGGATGGTTGCCAGGGTGTTGCTATGAGTTGTCCTGAGTGGTTGCCAGGGTGTTGTTTTGGGGTTGCTAGGGTGTTGTAGATGGTTGCCAGGGTGTTGTTATGTAATTTCTAGGGTGTTCTGGTTGGTTGCCATAGTGTTGCTATGAGTTTGCCAGGGTGTTGCTTTGTGGTTAGGGTGTAATAAGTGGTTGTCAGAGTGTTGCTAAGATGTTCTGGGTGGTTGTCACGGTGTTTCTGTGTGGCTGTAAGGATGTTCTGAGTGGTTGCCAGAGTTTTGCTAGGGTGTTGTGGATGGTTGCCAGGGTCTTGCTATGCGGTTAGAGTGTTTTGAGTGGTTGGCAGGGGTTGTTGCTAGGGAGTTCTGGGTGGTTGCAATAGTTTTGCTATAGGTTTACTTGGGTGTTGTGGATGGGTGTTGCTATGGGGTTAGGGTGTTCTGAGTGGTTGCCAGGGTGTTGCTAGGGTGTTCTGGGTGGTTATCTTGATGTTGCTGCGTGGTTGTTAGGGTTTTCTGAGCGGTTGCCAGGGTGTTGCTATGGTGTTCTGGGTGGTTGTCACGGTGTTCTGAGTGGTTGTCTGGGTGTCGCTGTGAGTTTTTAAGGTGTTTTGCGTGGTTGCCAGGGTTGTTGCTAGGGTGTTCTGGGTGGTTGCAATAGTTTTGCTATAGGTTTACTTGGGTCTTGTGGATGGGTTTTGCTATGTGGTTAGGGTGTTCTGAGTGGTTGCCAGGGTGTTGCTAGGGTGTTCTGGGTTGTTGTCATGGTGTTGCTGTGTGGTTGTTAAGGTGTTCTGAGTGGTTGTCTGGGTGTCTTTGTGAGTTTTTAAGTGGTTGCCAGGGTTGTTGATAGGATGTCCTGAGTGATTGCCAGGGTGTTGCTAGGGTGTTTTGGGTGGTTGTCATGGTGTTGCGATCTCATCCTGCCTGTTAAAGTCATGGCGAGTGGCCTTTATCTTCCACAGGCACACGCAGAAGCGTTCCGACTGCTCAGTGTCTGTGCTGTGATCAGTTTCCCAGATGTACACAGGAGATGTTTTCTGTGCGTCCCAAACCTCTTCAGAATATGACACACACTCAAACACACTCACTGGTCCATCAGGTGTGTTCACAGAGATCGAGTGATGTGAATGAATGTGTGTTGAAGGGTTTCAATTAAAAGTCTAAAAACTGATTTGTAATTGAGCTCTGATTATGAGCTATATTTGTGGACATGTACATGCAGCTGGTTTCATATGTTGTGTGTTTCTGTCTGTTATCCTAAAACTTCCCACTTCATCTCCCAGTCTCTCTCTCTCTCTCTCTCTCTCCACTGTTCCTCCTCCTCCAGCAGCTCAGCTTTCACATGTGTGTGTCGCTCAGAGAGACACTGGCTGCACAGGAGCCGCAGCGGCTCATGTGATCTGTGCTCCGGGAGGACGACACACCGTCTGTGTGTGTGTGTGTCATGATGCTGTCTGCCGTCGCTCCGCTGCTGCTCGTCTGTCTGCAGATGCGTGTCCTGGGGAAGCCGTGGTCGCAGGTCTGTGTGTTTTCATGTTTGTTGTGATGACAAACGTCTGTCCGTGTGCTGCAGAGTTTCAGAGAAACTCCGCTTTCTGGGAGTCTCTCAGGGAATTTACTTCCTACATTTACATTTATACATACATGGATTTTTTTTTCTTTCTCTTTAAGATCGTTTTACCTTGTTTGAGCTGGACTATTATCAGTCTTTTTTAGGGCTGAGCACTAAAGATTTAAATATTATGCAAAAATATTATTCAAATTGTTTTAAGAGGTGTTTGTTAGGCACAGATGTTTTAGACCACATTAATTTTTATTAAAATAAATGTGCAAAACAGATGAACACTTCACATCCAATCAGAATTTACAGTCTGAATCTGTTTTATGAGCTTTGAAGAAGTTTTGAAGTATTGAATCTGTATTCACACTGATTCATTCATTTGACATGAATCATCTGATCTTTTGACTCGAGTCCATCAGGATCCATCAGTAAAAATACAAAGTACACAGCAAAATCCCCAAAGTTAAATCAACTCTGCTTAGAGTACAATATGGTCCCTCTCTAAATAGTGTTAAAGTAACGGTGAAGCAGAGTTAAAGTCAGTTGTAGTTTTTGTGTTTCTCTTTTCTTCAGTGATTCTGCTTGTTAACAGCAGGTGTTCATCACTAACGCTCAATCATCACTTATTGAATTATCTCATTAACTTTAACTCTGCTTCACCGTTACTTTAACACTATTTAGAGAGGGACCAAATATATATGAATCACCTTTCATTTGTAAAGCATATTATTCACTGAATTAAACAGGCATGATCACATGATTATTTAAAACGAAGCATTTTTCACTGAATTTCCAGCAAAAAACTCATTTTGTGGTATAAATTGCTCTGCTCTACTTCGGATGAAACTTTTATGCGTCATCCAGCTTTTAGCTGTTCATTAGCACAGTATGTGTTTAAAGAGTGTCCTTGAGAGGGATTCTGTCTGCTTGGGTGTGAATAATCCGCACAGATGTTTTCTGAGGCCACGTTCACTTCCTACAGTACTTCCCCTCCCATCATTAACATGTCAAACGCTGCAGATACGACACCGCAGAGGCCGTTTAAATGTCATCGCAGTGCTTTTTTAATAACAGGATCCTGAGAGATGAAAGAAGGAGAGCCGTCACAGCGGTTTTTGTGCCAGCTGTGAGAAACCCAGTGCCACCGCTGGCTATTTCAGTGTGCTTTACGGCCAGCCGCTGTGTGTTTACACTCATAACCTCGACCTCAGTGCTCGTTTCCGCAGACAGACGGACGTTTCCCTCGTGCTGATGCCAGCGCTCAGATGAGCCGTAAATCACAGCCAATGCAGGATTTATGTCTTTAACATCCTATATTTCTGTTAACAGGTGAAAATCATGATCTCTTATTCTTATGCTCACACTGATGTCAAACATACTGAACGTTTTTACTTTTGGTCTTCTGTCTCTGCGTGGATGTATTTTTGCGTCGCAGACCGGTTGTCAGCTGTTTACTGAGTCTGAAGGTAATTAAAGTGGCTCCACTGCTGGAGTTAACCGTGGTAAAACAGTGGCTGTTATCTTGCCCATTATGAGCCTGCGGTTACACTTTTAAAAGCCCCACAGTGCATTTCTGCGTTTGGAGGACACATGCTGCTGCTCTCGTCCTCCACATGGGGTCCACATGAACTCTTGCAGGAATGTGTCTCGCTGTCAGACACACAGACAATTACAGACACAGTCTGTTTAGACTGGAGTGCTGCTGTGAAATATTCTTTATGTTCTAATCATATATAGTCTCCGTGACGTGCTGTCGGTTTCCACAGACACAAATATGAGTGTTATATGAGCTGTAGTGTCTAAATACTTTTTTTATATTTAGGGGTTCAAGCGTGTGGTGCCTAGAAATGTGAAACTTGTTCAGATGGGAGTAGTCTTGCCTGCTACTCAGATACCCAGACTCATCCAAATCGGTCAATAGGGGGCGCTTCAGCGATCAACAACGCAAAACTGCTTATAACTCTTAGACCGTTTGTTGTAGAAAACAGCTATTTGTGCAGTTTGTTCAAAACTTGACATGCATCATCTAGAAACACTCATGGCAAAAGTTATCAAAAGAATCTCGATTAGTGATTCAGGTTCGCAACAGGATGCCAAAATGTTTGAAGTAGGCAGTTGACTTTTACTAAAATGGTTATATCTCTTGATTGCAATGAGATATTTTCACCAAACATGGTACATGTTTGTACAAGCTCAGTCCGAGTTCACAGTAAAAAAATTGTAGCGTTTGGCCACTTGGTGGCACTGTAATAGAAAAAAAAACATGAAAACCACTACATCTACACTGATTGATTTGAAAATTTGCATGCACTGTTGATTATGTTAAAGTGATTGTCCACTTGGTGGCGCTATAAAAGGAAAAAAACATGAAAATGGCTAATAACTACGCAAACGTTAGTCCGATTGACTTGAAAATGGGCATGCAGTGTTTTATTTGTTTTTTGAAATTTGAGAGCCTGTTAGACCAGGTTAACGGAGGCTGATCAAAACAAAACTTGGTGGGCCTGTTTGACTCTTGACTCTAGCGGTCTGTGTGAAGTATGAAAGAAATCAGCCACTGGGTTGTGCTACGTATCACACATAAACTACATTCATAGCATATGCTGAATGTCCTCAATCTCTATAACTTTGCCTTAAGGTCCTAGGTTTTTCACTCAACCTCAAACCCACTGCAGTACAATTCTCTTGATTTTTTTAGGTCAATAATTATCAGAATTAATTAATTATCAAAATAATAATTATAAAATAATTATCAAAAACAAATTATCAAGGCCTCTATCGTCACTGTAGCTTATATGCGTTCCGGTCTGTTCCGTCTATGCAGTTTTTCTTTGACTACCTTGTGAATCAACGCCGCCAGGGCACGGTTGCCACCTTGTGGATAAACTAAATACTGCAAAAACGATATAAGTATACTTTGGGCTTAAGCATAAATGAGAACTTACCATGAAAAACTGAAACACAGGGTAAAAGGAAACTGAAACTAATAGGTAACATTGTAGACAAACGAAGACAAAACAGTAACCAATGAATCCGAAACTAAACAGAGCAGGGAAACAGGGACAAACAGAAACAAAACAGAATGTCAAAATAGAGTACATGAAATTAAATAATTTAAAATTATACAAGTATTAGAACAAATAATTTATAATATTTTCAATAAATTCAATAATTAAATTAAAAACCGAGTAAAGGTATTAAAAATCCAATGCATGGAAAGCAGGTTAGTGATATCTAGTGGGAGAAATAATGAAAATTGATAATAATACCATGGTGTAACCACTATATCTATCTATCTATCTATCTATCTATCTATCTATCTATCTATCTATCTATCTATCTCTATCTATCTCTATCTCTATCTCTATCTCTATCTCTATCTCTATCTCTCTCTCTCTCTCTCTCTCTCTCTCTCTCTCTCTCTCTCTCTCTTATTCTATATATATATATATATATATATATAATATGTATTCCCTAGTTGCTTATAAGAGTATTTTCAGACATAATTACTTTTATTAAGTTTTGTTTTTGGATATATATTTACACATCGTAGGCCAAGTCATTGTTGCTGATTTGTAGATTGTACCTTTTGACCAGGTAGTGGTCAGGAAGTGTTTTTAAAGCCATATAAAGCCTTTTTTTAATAATGTGTACCATTTGTTTATGTGCCACATAAGTTTCATTCCGATGAAATTATATAAAAAAAAAAAAAATTAAACGTACAATTTTTTGGTTTTTGGCCTAAAAAGAGGGTTCGTAAATTTCAGATCAATGCTTAATTATATTGTACCTCTTCATGCATCAGTCATAATGAACTGAATTTATAATGATGCCATGATATCACCGTTCTCGATTATTGCTTTCATAAATGGACGACACACTGTGATGTTTCACGGCCGTCGCCAGATAAAGTGATCTGCGAGCTCCTCATGTCTATTTGTTGGCTCTGTGAGGGAAACGCTGTGCTGGATGGAAAGTGTCGATTGAAAGGCTTCCAACCTGTCCATAAGCTCCTGGCTCCTGCAGACCAGTGCATCGTGGGAACTCGTGCAGTCGGTTCAGAGAAGAGGAGGCTCAGCGCAGCAGATGTCGTATTTCATCTGATTGTATTTATTACATGACTGCAGAAAGAAGACTTTAGGACACTAACAACTGCATTTATTTATTACAAAAGTTAGAATGTGAATTTGCAGTATAAACAAGATCCAGGTGAATGTGAGAATGTTGATCACACACACACACACACTACAAAGAACTGCTTTGTTTGAATCTCCCATAATAATTGTGATGATTCAGTCGAGGGGTTGAAACATCAATAAATTCAGAATGATTTCAGAGAGCGTGTGATTCATCGAGGGCCTTCGTTTTGCACAAATGTGTGTGTTCTTTCTGTGTGAAGGTGCTTTTGTTTGAATTCGCCCATTATGGAGTGTAAAATATCCCAGGCCGCCTGTAACCGTAGCCGTCGGGTCAGTCCGACTGCGTCTTTCCCGCTGCCAGCTTCATTCTCGCTGGTGAACCACAAACCCGAGCCGCCCAGTTGGTTCAAAGAGCTTTTACTGTAGATGGACTTCAGAGAGGATATTACATATCAGACGAGACGCTGATCCCGTCACATTTACATTCAGTCTGAAACTCTAGAGGTTTGGTGTTTCAGGGCCATCATGCGTCCAGCTGTCATGTCTGCAGCGCTGCATCTGCATTTCCGCATAATGGAAATGGATGATGTTTACATGCAGAAAGATATTCTCTAATCTTCACTATAATCTCAGAGCAGAAGCTGATGTGAAGAGCTCCACCTGTGGTGGGAACTAGAGGAGAATCTGCTTCATATATCCACTAAAAATCACCAAAACACCATCAGCTGTCGTTCAGCAGTGAGTCTGAAGGGAATTTTAGGAATGTTGAAATCCATGTTTTGGTGTTTCTCCGGGTGCCAAACAGGCCGGATGTCCTACAGAGAGAGACAGAGAGAACAGCTCTGGGAACGACATGACCTGGATTCAGGTCTGATGCTTCCTTCAGGTCCTCCTGGGAAATTCCTACTTACATGTCTGAATGTCATTACCATCATTTGTATTTTGTGTCCGAAGGGATTTTGGTCAGACTAAATGGATGCTGTAATGATAACTATTGCAATAACGATAATAAAAATAATGATAACTCAAACAATAAATATAATGATGAGACCAAGAATGATAACTATAACAATAACTGTATTTGCGTCCAGACCAAGAATAGCAATAACTATAGCGATAACTATAACGATAACTATATTTGCATCTAGACCAAGAATAACTATAACTATAGCGATAACTATAACGATAACTATATTTGCATCTAGACCAAGAATAATTATAACGATAACTATATTTGCATCCAGACCAACAATAACTATAACTATAGCGATAACTATAACGATAACTATATTTGCATCTAGACCAAGAATAATTATAACGATAACTATATTTGCATCCAGACCAACAATAACTATAACTATAGCGATAACTATAACGATAACTATTTGCATCTAGACCAAGAATAATTATAACGATAACTATATTTGCATCTAGACCAAGAATAATTATAACGATAACTATATTTGCATCCAGACCAACAATAACTATAACTATAGCGATAACTATAACGATAACTATATTTGCATCTAGACCAAGAATAACTATAACTATAGCGATAACTATAACGATAACTATATTTGCATCTAGACCAAGAATAATTATAACGATAACTATATTTGCATCCAGACCAACAATAACTATAACTATAGCGATAACTATAACGATAACTATATTTGCATCTAGACCAAGAATAATTATAACGATAACTATATTTGCATCCAGACCAACAATAACTATAACTATAGCGATAACTATAACGATAACTATTTGCATCTAGACCAAGAATAATTATAACGATAACTATATTTGCATCTAGACCAAGAATAATTATAACGATAACTATATTTGCATCCAGACCAACAATAACTATAACTATAGCGATAACTATAACGATAACTATATTTGCATCTAGACCAAGAATAATTATAACGATAACTATATTTGCATCCAGACCAACAATAACTATAACTATAGCTATAGCGATAACTATAACGATAACTATATTTGCATCTAGACCAAGAATAATTATAACGATAACTATATTTGCATCCAGACCAAGAATAACGATAACTATAACTATATTTGCATCCAGACCAAGAATAACAATAACTATAGCGATAACTATAACGATAACTATATTTGCATCAAGACCAAGAATAACTATAACTATAGCGATAACTATAACGATAACTATATTTGCATCTAGACCAAGAATAATTATAACGATAACTATATTTGCATCCAGACCAACAATAACTATAACTATAGCGATAACTATAACGATAACTATATTTGCATCTAGACCAAGAATAATTATAACGATAACTATATTTGCATCCAGACCAACAATAACTATAACTATAGCTATAGCGATAACTATAACGATAACTATATTTGCATCTAGACCAAGAATAATTATAACGATAACTATATTTGCATCCAGACCAAGAATAACGATAACTATAACTATATTTGCATCCAGACCAAGAATAACAATAACTATAGCGATAACTATAACGATAACTATATTTGCATCAAGACCAAGAATAACTATAACTATAGCGATAACTATAACGATAACTATATTTGCATCTAGACCAAGAATAACTATAACTATAGCGATAACTATAACGATAACTATATTTGCATCTAGACCAAGAATAATTATAACGATAACTATATTTGCATCCAGACCAAGAATAACTATAACGATAACTATATTTGCATCCAGACCAAGAATAACAATAACTATAGCGATAACTATAACGATAACTATATTTGCATCCGGACCAAGAATAACAATAACTATAGCGATAACTATATTTGCATCCAGACCAAGAATAACAATAACTATAACGATAACTATATTTGCATCCAGACCAAGAATAACAATAACTATAGCGATAACTATAACGATAACTATATTTGCATCCGGACCAAGAATAACAATAACTATAGCGATAACTATAACAATAACTATATTTGCATCCAGACCAAGAATAACTATAACGATAACTATAACTATATTTGCATCCAGTCCAAGAATAACAATAACTATAACGATAACTATAACAATAACTATATTTGCATCCAGACCAAGAATAACAATAACTGTAGCGATAACTATAACGATAACTATATTTGCATCTAGACCAAGAATAACTATAGTGATAACTATATTTGCGCCCAGACAAAGAATAACGATAACTATAAGGATAACTATATTTGCGTCCAGTCCAAGAATAACAATAACTATAACGATAACTATAACGATAACTATATTTGCATCTAGACCAAGAATAACTATAGTGATAATTATATTTGCGTCCAGACCAAGAATGATCACTTATTGACAAGCTCTTTTTTCCTCCAGTCTCCACTGACCGCTGTGTGTTTTGTGTGTGAATTCTTTGACTGTGAATCTGTAATGATGAGTCTGGCACTTGCAGGACGCTGCGGTCTGGACAGGACGGCCGTTGTTCTGGAGAGCTGGATGGGGTTTGACAGCAGGTCAGATGCTGAGATGACCACTGGCTCTGGCTTCAGCAAGGGATTATGGGTGTTTGTGTCTGTACCTCCTACAGGGTCACGGTCTCCAAACTCTTTCTCTTTTCCTCATTTGTTCCTCTCCTGTCGTTTTCTGTCTTTTCACTCCCATCTTTCTGCACCTGTTCACTAAACCCTGGATTTATGGAGCGCTGAAAAGAAAAATATATTCCCTGTCTCCAGCGCTGATGTCTGATTAACGGTCGTTTCCGCCCACATCACTGTTGCATCATGAAAACAGACGTACAGTTTTCAGAAAAGATCAAGCTGTTTAAACCATTAGCCAAGTAAACTGATCACATGACAACATCTTCATCACTGCAGGTCTCCACCTGCATCTTACACACATGCTACTGACCTTAGTGCAGCATGTGTTTATTAGAGGTCATTGACGTCTGCTGTGTTTCTCTGTGCAGAGCGCCGGCTGCGACGACCTCTTGGGTTCTGGGAAGGTGCCTGATAAATGCGGCGTGTGCGGAGGGGACAACAGCGCATGTAAGCTCGTCTCGGGCCTGTTTCAACACAGCCTGTCCAAAGTAGGCTACCACAAGATCGTGGAGATTCCGCCAGGAGCCACAAAAATAAATGTCACGGAGATGGTGAAGAGCAGGAACTATCTGGGTGAGTAAATGCCAGTTCACTGCAATAACGATAACTATAATGATAACTATGACTAAAACTATAGTAAAAAATATAATAACTATGACGATAACTATAGCGATTACTATAACAATAACTACAATAACTATAACAATGACTATAGCGATAACTTAACTATAATGAAAACTATACTGTTAACTATAACAATAACTTAAACAAAAACTAACGATAACTACAACTAAAACTATAATGAAAACAATACCGAAAACTATAACGATAACTATATCACAACAGCTAAAACTATAATGATAACTATAATGATAAATATAGCGATTATTATAACAATAACTATAATAATTGTAATAATAACTATAGCGTTAACTATAACAATAACTATAGTGATAACTATAACTAAAAATATAACAAAAAATATAATGATAACTATAAAAGTAACTATATAGATTAAAATAACAGTGACTATAACGATACCTATAATGATAACTATAATGAAAACTCTAACGATAACTATCTAAAACTATAATGATAACTATAACAATAAATATTGTGATTATTGAAATGATACCTATAATAACTAACAATAACTATAAATAAAACTATAACAAAAAATATAAGTATAACTATATTGATTACAATAACTAATAATAACTATAGCGATTACTATAACAATAACTATAATAATTACAACAATGACTATAACGAAATCTCTAACGCTAACTATATCACAACAGCTAAAACTATAAAGATAACTATAACGATAAATACAGTGATTATTGTAACGATAACTATAATTAACAATAACTATAGCAATTTCTATAGTGATAATTATAAAGATAACTATAAATAAAACTAACAAAAATATAATGATATCTATAACAGTAACTATATCGATTACAATAACTAAAAATAACTATAGCGATAACTAATGATAACCATAACGAAATCTATAACTATAGCAATAACTATAATTGAACTATACTGATTACTATAATGATATCTAAAATTATATTTATAACAATAACGATAACATTATCAAAAACTACAACAAAAACTATAATGAAAACTATAACGATAACAACAACTGAAACTGAAATGATAACTTTAACGATAACTATAGCAATTACCACGATAACTATAATAATATAACTAAAACTATATAAAAAAAATAATGATAACTATAACAGAATATTGATTAAAATAACAATAACTATAGCGATAACTATAACCAAAACTATACTAACTATAACTAAAACTATAACAAAAAACGATAACGATAACCACAACTAAAACTATAATGAAAACTATATTAGTATTCAAACCAACACACAGAATCGATCTCTAAGCGCCGCAGTTTTGTCATTTTTTGTCGTTCCGTAAGTAGAATAGGGAAGGCGTAGGACATACAGCGTAAGCCTTTTGAAGAATACGGAAAGCGGAAGCACGTGCAAGGCGATCATTTGTGTTTATAAAGCATATACAGTTGTATTTTTTTTCGAAAATGAGCGATGGTTTCTCTAGATGAGACTCTTATTCCTCGTCTGGGATCGTTTAAAGCCCTTTGAAGCTGCACTGAAACTGTAATTTTGACCTTCAACCGTTTGGGCTCCAGTGAAGTCCAAAAATCCTGGAATGTTTTCATCAAAAACTTTAATTTCTTTTCGACTGACGAAAGAAAGACATGAACACCTTGGATGACATGGGGGTGAGGAAATTATCAGGAAAAATGTATTTGAAATTGAACTAATCCTTTAACTTCCAACGCCTCATAACCAACCTTCATCACAACATCACATGCTTTCAGTCTCTGTCACATTAATAAATGTCACATGTTCTGATTGTCTGTGATTTTGTGGCTTCATGCATTTACTTTTATGGGAAAAAAAGCATTTTGTAAAGCACCAAATGTGTCTTAAAAAGTCAAAATAGTGTCTGAAGCAGCTGTTTCAGAGCACTTTAAACATGTGCTTGTAAAAAACGTGTTAAATTACAACCCAGCTCAGACTCCGGAAAACGTCTTAACGTGTATTTCTGTCTCTCTGTAAGTGCAGGTCTGTTAGTTAAAGTCCCAGACAGCATGATAGACTGACGCTGAGATAGAAGCGAGCCACAGATTGAGTTTTTCTTGTCACGGCTGTAATGAGCGCCACGCTGCTGCTCAGCGGTTTCACGGCCTCCTTCCTGCGCCTGCGGCTGCGCACATAAACACTCTCTCCATCATTCCGCCTTCAGCTCAGCGCTTCTAATTCAGCCGTCAGGTCTGTGATGGTTTTGCTGCTTGTTTCCAGTAGCTGGACAGGGTTTATGTGTCTGCCGTGGTTGTTGCTGAAGATCAGATGTCAGGATTAACTGCGCTTTATTCAATGACAAACTCAGTGGAGGATGGAAAATTCTTTTCTCACAGTGTCCGTTTTTCCCTCTCCTGATTTATGAGCCACAGGATTCAATAAACTTCCCACACAAACGCTCAGAGCAAAGATGAGCCGACCGATGGCCTCAGGTCACTGAAGGCTTGAGTTTTATTTGCATGTCAGCGTGTGTTAGAAGCTCCTTTAGCTGCTGAAGTTCTCTGTCAGCAACAATAACTCTGACCAGCTACTGTGTGTGTGTGTGTGTGTGTGTGTGTGCAGCTCTGCTCAGTCGGTCTGGCCGATCCATTATTAATGGAAACTGGGCCATCGACCGTCCAGGAATGTATGAGGGAGTGGGAACAATGTTCACGTACCGACGGCCCAATGAGATCAGCAGCACCGCCGGAGAGTCGTTCCTGGCCGAGGGGCCGACCAATGAAATCCTGGATGTTTATGTGAGTGACGCATCAAAACTTGATATCTATTGTTACCACTTTTATTGTAACACATTTTTGGAACCCAACATTATGTTATTGCAATATAATAATGAATTATTAATGTTTAATATCAATATAATTATGTAATCTAATCCTGAGTTATTTAATTACTATAATTACACTAATATTATCATTGATATATTCATATTATAATTTATTATTATTACTATTGTTATTGTGTTAATATTATTATAACTTCATTAGTTTTTTTAATTTTATTAATTATATTTATATATTAATTTTTAGTTTATATTTATATGTAATATATAAATTATTTATTATATTGTATATGTAATTCATAAATTACATTTATTAAAGTATTAATTTTATTAATTCATTTTTATCATTATATTAATTTAATTATTTTATTATTATTATTGTATCAGTATTATTAATACAAATGTAAATACATTAATATATTAATATTATAATTTATTATAATTATTGTATTAATATTATTATAAATATATTAATACTATATTTTATTATTACCATTATTAATATTATTATTAATGCATTTTTATATGTAAATGTATTAATTTAGCAGACACTTTTTACATAAATGACTTATTATTGGAGCATTTTTACATATGTATTTATTTAGCAGATTTTTGCAGATTATTTTAAATGAGGAGCATCATAAGCAGTGCCAGTTCACTCAAGTTTAAGCTTCTCAAACATGACAAGAAACTGAAAGTTGTGTGACCATGCTGAAGATCTTCCGGACGTTCAAACGTCTCACATTGATGCCGTGTGATCCAGTTCATCCTCGATCCGCAGGAAGACTGCAGCTGTCAGTGGATTCTAATCATTACTGATGTTTGTCTCGTCTCAGATGATCTACCAGCAGCCCAATCCAGGCGTCCATTATGAGTTCATCATGCCGTCAGAGAACGCTGTCGATGCTCAGCGTCCTGAAGAGAACCAACTGGACGGTGAGTCCATCCAGCAGATCCTAACGGGACACTTGGCGCGCTTTTCTATTGCCTTTTTTCCCTATTATGCATTGACCATGTGAAAATGACAGCATTCAGTTTACTGTATCTCGTGTTGCTCCACAGTAAATGTTGTGAACGGTCAGACAGATTCTGATGCAAACGGCCAGTCGACCCTGGAGGGTCATGAGGGGTCAGGGGTCAAGCATCCCCCTCCCACCCCGGATAATCAGCTTCCTGCAGCTCCGCCTTCGACCAGATTCAGAGAGTATAACTGGAAGCTCAGCGGCAGCACAGACTGCAGCGCCTCCTGTGGCAGAGGTCAGAAACACATCATGACTGAACGCAGAAACACTGTAAAATGATTCAGTCAGTCTTAAGAAGGAAGCTGCTGCATGAGAGGCTCATTTTGTGATAAATTTGGTTTGTTGATCTCATGTGCAGGTAGCAGGTACTCAGTGTTCGTCTGCGTCCATCGGGTCACTCACGCACACGTGCCGACCGGTCTGTGCGACAACAGCACCAAACCCAGCGCGCAGGAGGAGCCGTGCAACGTCCAGCCCTGTCCCGCTTTGTGAGTCTCCTTTTCTTCTTTGTGTGTGTTCTGCAAATGTAGTTTAGCTCCAGATAGTGTTCTAGTGACTAGAAGACTTGATTGTCTGGTTCAGGTTAGTTTGATCAGGGCCGGATTTGAAGAACCTGCAGTAAATGAAGGTGACAGTCTTATACTGACATCCAGTGGAGTAAATTTAGCGTCGAGTCATCCTGTTGTCTATCGTGCTTTAACATAGAGCGAGTTTTAGAGCTGGGCGATATGATGATATATAACGATGATACGAGTGATCCTCTGGATTTACATTAGATATATTGTGTTTATAGTGTTGTCTAGAGCAATATCAGTGCAGCAGTGACTCGAACATGACTGAGTGATCAAGACAACTGATTTAAATATTGTTTGATTAAGAGATTTAAATATCGTCAGTTTTGTTTGATTATGATTTTTTTATATTTGTCGGTTTTGTTCGATTAAGAGATTTTAATATTGTCTGTTTTGTTCGATTACAAGATTTACATTTTAATGGTTTTGTTCGATTACAAGATTTTAATTTGATGGTTTTGTTCGATTAAGAGATTTTAATATTGTTGGTTTTGTTCAATTAAGAGATTTTAATATTGTTGGTTTTGTTCGATTACGAGATTTTAATATTGTTGGTTTTGTTCAATTAAGAGATTTTAATATTGTTGGTTTTGTTCAATTAAGAGATTTTAATATTGTTGGTTTTGTTCAATTAAGAGATTTTAATATTGTTGGTTTTGTTCGATTACGAGATTTTAATTTGACGGTTTTGTTCGATTAAGAGATTTCAATATTATGAATTTTGTTCTATTAAGAGATTTTAATATTGTCGGTTTTGTTCGATTAGAAGATTTTAATTTTGATGGTTTGTTCGATTAAGAGATTTCAATATTGTCGGTTTTGTTCGATTTAAGAGATTTTAATTTTTGTTGTTTTGTTCAATTACAAGATTTACATTTTGATGGTTTTGTTCAATTACGAGATTTTAATATTGTCGGTTTTGTTCGATTAAGAGATTTTAATATTGTCGGTTTTGTTTGATTTCAAGATTTACATTTTGATGGTTTTGTTCGATTAAGAGATTTTAATAGTGTCGGTTTTGTTCGATTACGAGATTTTAATTAGTTTTGTTCGATTAAGAGATTTTAATATTGTTGGTTTTGTTCGATTACGAGATTTTAATTAGATAGTTTTGTTCGATTAAGAGATTTCAATATTGTCAGTTTTGTTCAATTACGAGATTTAAATATTGTCGGTTTTGTTCGATTAAGAGATTTTAATATTGTCGGTTTTGTTTGATTTCAAGATTTACATTTTGATGGTTTTGTTCGATTAAGAGATTTTAATAGTGTCGGTTTTGTTCGATTATGAGATTTTAATTTCACGGTTTTGTTTGATTAAGAGATTTTAATATTGTTGGTTTTGTACGATTACGAGATTTTAATTTGATGGTTTTGTACGATTAAGAGATTGTAATATGGTCAGTTTTGTTCGATTACGAGATTAAATATTGTCGGTTTTGTTTGATTAAGAGATTTTAATATTGTCGGTTTTGTTTCATTTATAGATTTAAATGTTGTTTTGTTCGATTACAAGATTTTAATTTTGTTCGATTAAGAGATTTCAATATTGTCGGTTTTGTTCAATTAAGAGATTTTAATATTGTTGGTTTTGTTCGATTAAGAGATTTCAATATTATGAATTTTGTTTGATTAAGAGATTTTAATATTGTCAGTTTTGTTCGATTACGAGATTTAAATATTGTCGGTTTTGTTCGATTAAGAGATTTTAATATTGTTGGTTTTGTTCAATTACAAGATTTTAATTTTGACGGTTTTGTTTGATTACAAGATTTTAATATTGTTGGTTTTGTTTCATTTACAGATTTAAATGTTGTTTTGTTCGATTACAAGATTTTAATTTTGTTCGATTAAGAGATTTCAATATTGTCGGTTTTGTTAAATTAAGAGATTTTAATATTGTTGGTTTTGTTAAATTAAGAGATTTTAATATTGTCGGTTTTGTTCAATTACAAGATTTAAATATTGTCAGTTTTGTTCGATTAGAAGATTTTCATTTTGATGGTTTTGTTCAATAAAGAAGACTTAAATATTGCTGATTTAAACATTGGTTGGTTTTATATAGAATAGTATGCATCATCAATAAAGTGTATACTGAATCCATGTTAATATAATAATAAAGTGTTTTATAAAATAATATCCACAAAAGACTGAAAGTAGTCACCCTTCAGATGTCACTACATTCATGTCATGACACGAGCTCTCGTAGAATACCACTGATTGATTTGTCTGTGAACGTGTGTTCAGTTGGGACATCGGCGAGTGGTCCGAGTGCAGTAAGACGTGCGGTTTGGGGCTGCAGCATCGTCAGGTCCTGTGTCGTCAGGCGTACGCCAACCGCACGTTAAACGTGCACATCAGCCGGTGCCAGCACCTGGAGCGGCCCGAGACCAGCAGCACCTGCCAGCTGAAGATCTGCAGCGAGTGGCAGATTCGCTCGGAGTGGAGTCCCGTGAGTGACAGCTGTCAGTCACAGCCCCTCCTACCCGCTGATTGGCCACACACGTGAGGACTCTGAGCAATAGCCTATCAGCGGGGGCAGTGGGCGGAGCTTTGGATTTGATAACTGCAATAACACTAGTTTCATTAGAGGGTACAAGTAAGGCTAAAAACATCCTACACACATGCAGTCTTGCATTACTGTGGCAGAATCAATCTTCAAACGTGAAACTGAGCTGTGTCGGGAGAAGCGTCCGTGCACAGCTTAAACGCATTAGTGTGTGTGTGTGTGTGTGTTGTCAGTGTTCTGTGCCGTGCGGCGTGGGTCAGAGGTCACGTGAGGTGCACTGTGTCAGTAATGTTGGTGATATCGTGGAAGATGAGGAGTGCAACATGAAACTCCGTCCCAGCGACATGGAGAACTGCGACGCGGGTCCGTGTACCAAGAGCTGGTTCTTCAGCGAGTGGAGCGCTCAGGTGAGTCACGCCAGAACACGTCTGGTTTCTGATCACGCATGTGTCGCTGCGCTCACGTGTTTGTGCTGTGACGGCAGTGCTCTGTGGACTGCGGCATGGGTGTGCGGACGCGCGGCGTTCTGTGTCTCAGCAATCACATCAGCAGTCTGCCTCTGGAGGGCTGCGGGTCCGAGCGGCCGGCCGAGGCTCAGCCCTGCAACAACGGCCCCTGTGAGAGCCGCACCGAGTGGTTCACCGGCCCCTGGAGTCAGGTACGGCCCTCCGATCATGTGGCGATCACAGCAGACTGATGTTGTAGATCAGGGTTAGAGTTCGTGAGTTACAAAAACTAATAATTAAATCATAAAAATGTCCAATTAAAATAAATGAATAATTTCAAATAAAATAATCAAGGTAAAACATTTACTAAAAATTAACTGAATCACAAAAATGCTGAAAAAAGTATTAAATCATAATTAAAATAAACTATATTAAAATAAAACAATAACTTAAAAATGTACTAAAAATGTATGAAATCATAAAATGCAAAATTAATATAAATTATTGTAAAATAAATACATACAAAAAATTAATTAAATCATAAAAATGCAATAATTAAATAAATAAAAACAATCAAAATAAACACTAAAATTGATTGAATAATAAAATGCGGAATTAATATTTAATTGATTTTAAACATTAAAACAATCTAAATAAACATTTGCTAAAAAATGTATTTAATCATAAAAATGTAAAATTAAAACATCAAACAGTCAAAATAAACACTTAATAAAGATTTATTAAATTAATATAAATGATTTTAAAATAAAAGCAATCAAAACAAACACTAAAATGAATTGAATCATAAAATACAAAATTAAATAAATGATTTTAAAATGAAAACACTAAAAAAAACACAAATTAATTAAATAATAACATGCAAAATTAAATGATTTTAAAATATAAAAAAATGTAAATACTAAAAATTAAATCATATAATTTCAAAATTAAAGTAAATGATTTTCAAATAAAAACACTCAAACACAAATTAATTGAATCATGAAATACAAATTTACAAAATAATCAAAATTAACGATTGCTAAAACAAATGAAATCCTAAAAAAAAAAAATTAATTAATTGAATCATAAAATGCTAAATTAATCAGTTTATTAAAGGATTTTAAAAACAATCAAAATAAACAGTTACAAAATATTTAACAACTCATACAATGCAAATTAAAATGTGTGTGTGTGTGTGTGTGTGTGTGTGTGTGTGTGTGTGTGTGTGTGTGTGTGTGTCAGTGCTCGGCGGAGTGCGGCACCGGCAGCCAGCAGAGGGCAGTAGCGTGTCTGATGAGGTCTGATGAGGGTTTTGCGGTGATGCCGGCGTACGAGTGCTCGTCTCTGGACCGCCCGCTCAGCCAGCAGAGCTGCTTCATCAAGGCCTGCGGAGCGAAGTGGTTCCACACGGACTGGAGCGCGGTGAGACAGAGCAGCTAACAGCCGCACAGCAGCTTTGCAGAATCAGACACTGTAAATGTGGCTCTTCTGTCTGCATGTTTCCAGTGCTCCAAGACGTGTGAGGCCGGCTACCGTGTGCGAGAGGTGCGCTGTCTCTCTGATGATCACATGACCACCAGCGAGCGCTGTGAGGAAACGCTGAAGCCGCACGACAGGGAGGAGTGTAACCCTGAGCCCTGCCTCCCTCTGATTGGTCAGTTCCATCATGAATATATAAACATGTCACTTCATATTCATCCGTCGCATTTACCCAAAAATTAAAAGAAAGAAACTGTATTTTGCATATAGAACATTTAAATGGTCAAAAGTTTGGGAACATTACAATTTTTAACGTTTTTGAAGAAAGTTTCTTCTGCTCATCAAGGCTGCATTTATTTCATAATAATACAGAAAAATAGTGTGAAATATTATTACAGTTTAAAATTATGGTTTTCTATTATAATATACTTTAAAATATAATTTATTTCTGTGATCAAAGCTGAATTTTCAGCATCATTACTTCAGTCTTCAGTGTCACATGATCCTTCAGAAATCATTCTGATATGATGATTTGCTGCTCAGTTATTATCAAAGTTGGAAACAGTTGTGCTGCTTAATATTTTTTGGAAACTGTGATACTTTTCAGGATTCATTGATGAATAAAAATGTTAAAAAGAACAGAATTTATTCAAAATATAAATATTTTCTAACAATATAAATCTTTACTATCACTTTTTATCAATTTAACACATCAGTGCTGAAAAAAATGAATTTATTTCCAAAAAAAAAAAGAAAGAAAAAAAATGACTGACCCCAAACTTATGAACAGTAGTGTATATTGTTACAAAAAAATTAATTTAAATAAATGCTGATATTTTTCTTTACTTTTTATTCATCAAAGAATCCTAAAAAAGTATCACAGGTTATAAAATAATATTAAGCAGCACAACTGTTTCCAACATTGATCATAAATCATCATATTAGAATGATTTCTGAAGGATCATGTGACACTGAAGATTGGATTTAATGATGCTGAAAATTCAGCTTTGAATCGCAGAAATTAATTATATTTTAAAGTATATTAAAATAGAAAACCATAATTTTAAATTGTAATAATATTTCACAATATTATTGTTTTTTTCTGTATTTATTATGAAATAAATGCAGCCTTAATGAGCAGAAGAGACTTTGTTCAAAAACATTAAAAATAGTAATGTTCCCAAACTTTTGATGGGTAGTGTGTATATATATATATATATATATATATATATATATATATATATATATATATATATATATATATATATATACTGTATATAACTATTTTCCTTGATGTATGTATGTGTATATATATATATATATATATATATATATATATATATATATATATATATATATATATTTATATATATATATATTTATTTATTTTTTAAATATGTATTTATTTATTTAAATGTTCTACAAGAAAAATAGTTTAAACATATTTAAATAAAATATATGATTATTATATATTATTATAAACATATTTAAATAAAATACATAAATATATATATATATATATATATATATATATATATATATATATATATATACATATATATATTTAACATAAAATAACTATATGTAAATATTATATATAATTATTATATATTATAGATTAACTGTATTTTGTAGAAAAAATATATAGAAAATTTAAATAAATACAAATTTTAAATATTAAATATATAATATTTAAATATATATATATATATATATATTTAAATAAATAAATGTTACATATATATATATATATATATATATATATATATATATATATATATATATATATATATATATATAACTTATATTTAAATATTTTTAAATATTTATTTACATTTTCTACATGCAAAATGTTGTTTCTTTTGATTTTTGGGTAAATGTGATATAATGTGAGAAAATTTGGGGTAAATATGCTTAATCATCATAAATATACTGCAACAATGGAAAAATGGGCTTGATTTTCCTCATGCAAATATTTTTTTTCTTATGATTTTATTTTCATGATTTTAAGATTTGGTTTGTATTTTCTTATGCTGGGACCTGAACATGTTTTTGTGAGATTCATGGTTGGTTCTGTTTAATTTCTGTGTTTTCAGATGAAAAGTGTCGTGATAAATACTTCAACTGTAACGTGGTGGTCCAGGCGCGTCTCTGCGTGTACGACTACTATCAGACGGCGTGTTGCGTGTCCTGCAGGCGTGTGGCGCACCGGAGCTCCGGACGCTGGAGACGCCGATCCTGAGGACATCCGTCCATCTGAACCGGAACGAGGGAGAAACGGACTAACCGCTCGTCACTAATTCTGTTTGGATGGGAAATGTGTGGCCTCGTCGTGGTTCTTCAGCGGGAACCAAACACACATGTGGCATAAACAGACCATCTGAAACTCTAAAGACGCTCGACAGGATCAGTGTCACGAACTGTACGGAGATCAGTGAGTACACCGAACACGGGAAACTGCGCTGCGAACGAGACGAGAACGAGATTCTCCAGCACCATCACTGTATTAGTTCTGTTCACACTGCGTGAGTTTAATGTGGATTCAGTCCTGAACCATTCTGTGTGTTTGTCGCTGAATGAAGCGCTGTATTTCACTGCGGCGTGAACGTGTTCAGCTCACTGTAAAACTGGAACACAACAGTCAGGGAACGTTCTCTCAACGTTATGAACAAACGTTCTTCCAGTAACGTTAATAGAACGTTGGTTCAAAGTTATCTGGTCTCAAATAATGTTCTCAAATCGTTAGCACAAAAACATTAGTTATACATCGTTCACGTTTCTTAACGAGAAGAAATAACCTAAAAATAATGTATTTACAAAATATGATTCACAAATGTATAAGCTAATTCACATTCACAAACAATATATTTGCAAAACTGAAATCAATCTCATTCATGTTCACAAAATAAGATTCAGAAATTTTGAAATTTTGTTTTCATATCATCACATCATGATGGTTTTGTGTCTGTTTTGAGACTTTCCTTTCAGACACTGTGATTTTCACTTAAGCCAATCAGATGTGGGTTATCCATCCATCCAGCCAATCATAATACACCTTTGCTCAGTGCTTTGAGTCAAGCAGCAAAATGTGGCTTGATTAATTTTGAGACTATTTTATCTCCATAATAACGACACAAATGAGAAGAGTCACATGCAGTCACATGTATATTTTTATTGTACTCGCGTGTATTTATATTTTGAACACATTCAGTTTTTGTAGTTTTGAAACAGATTTGTCGACATCTTCATACTCGTTCAGATCCGTTGAGCTGTATCTTTTTACTCTTTATAAAGTGATTAAAGTCTAAAGTTGAATTCTGAATGAATCTTCTGATGAGTTTTTAAACTGGGGTCCGGGGAAAAATAAGATTAAACTAACGAACATAAATCAGTTTGATAAAAATAAAAAATAATTGAATAAATATTTATTTAAATAGATAAATAAGTTAATAAATCTGATTAAAATGAATACATTTATAATGATAAATAAATAAAATGTGATGTAAATAAAATAAACTAAAATATTTGATTAAAATAAGTTGATAACAAATATTTAATAAAATTTAGTTTAAATGAATAAATAATACGGCTAACAGTACAGTACTATAGTAAGTAGATCAGAATGCAATGATGTAAATAAATAAATAAAACATTATTTAAATAAATTTGATTAAAATAAATTGATTTTTAAACAATTATTTAAAATAAACACATTTTATGTAAAGAAATAAAAACTTTGTGCTTTGACTAAAAGTATGTAAAATGAAAAATATTTTATGTAAAAATACATTTGATTTAAAAAATTATTAAATAAAAATTATTTAAATAATGAATTAATAAATTTGATTAAAATGAATAAATTAATTAAAATAAATTAAATTTGATGTAAATAAAATAAACTAAACATTTGATTTAAAATAAGATGATAACAAATGAATAAATAATACATCTAACAGTACAGTACTATAGTAAGTAGATCAGAATGCAATGATGTAAATAATAAATAAAACATTTTAAATAAATTTGATTAAAATAAAAAAGATCAAAATAAATACAAATTGATTAATAAACAATTATTTAAAATAAACACATTTTATGTAAAGAAATACAAACTATGTAAAGTGAAAAATATTTTTATATAAAAATACATTTGATATAAAAAATGATTAAATAAAAATATTTAAATAAATAATGAATTAATACATTTGATTCAAATGAATAAATTAATTAAAATAAATTTGATGTAAATGAAAAGCAAATAAACTTTTGATTAATATAAATAAATAAATAAATGATTTAAATAAATTAATTTTATTATAATAAATTTAAATAATTTCTAAATGCATTTAACTCAAATAAATAAATGTATTAAAATAGATTTTTATTTAAATAAATAATCCATCTAATAGGCAAGTAGGAAAGAACGCATTGATGCATTATAATAGAAACTGAATATTTTCCAAATAATATTATATGCATATTTATAATATTAATTTTTCATAATAATAATTAGATATTTATGCAAAAATAAAAAAATATATATAGTTTCCTTTTAAATTTGAGGATGGGGATGATCATATTTGGGGCTCTAACCCTGATCTAGAATAAACTGAAGTCAGTCCAGGACTAGAGACGCTCCTGGTTAAATCCATCCGATCACATCCAGCAAAATAACAAGAGGACAAAATATGAATAATTCATCAGTCATCTCAATGATGCGTATGTGCAAGCCATAAACAGATTCAGTGTGCGCAAACTGATTGATCTCCTGAAGAGGCACATAATTTTGCATGAAAACATTTGTATTTGTCAAACTGTTTCAGCCCTGAAGGCTTGAGACTCGTTCATGCAGAATAATGAGTCTCGTGATACACACACACACACACACACACACACACAGTCCAGGAATAAACTTCAGCTCCGGCGGCTCCATGAATCTCCTCAAGCATCAGTAATCGGTGGGAACGATGAGGAAAGACGCGGTTCTTCACCGGAGGAAGCGGAGAGATGTTCTGCTCTATATCATCGCCGTAGTTTTGCTTATATTTGCAGCGATTCATCTCGTCTTCTACGTCGGAAAGAGTTTTCAGGGTTCGGCTCCTGCGAGAGTCCGTCGGGATGTTGGTGAGAGAGATTTGATTCATGTTGAGATTCATTCAGCAAGAGTTTGAGTCACGTGTGTTTCTGTAGCGCTTTATACCATTTAAAGCTGCTTAATTAACAGTAAAATAACATGTTGATGTTGCAAACAAATCCAATTTCAGCTTTAAGCAGCTCTAAAAACACAATAGAGTGATTATTCAGATCAAGTTTTCTTCTCATCTGAAAGTTCAGTCAAATCAGTGATGTGAATACTGAATATTAATTGTCTTTTAAACCCTTCAGAAATCACTGGAGCTGATAATGAAGATCTGTGTGTTTTGCAGAAAATGCGAGCGACTGCGTCCCGCCACAGTCCTCTGAATTTCCCGAAGGATTCTTCACGCTTCAGGAGAGGAAAGACGGAGGGATTCTGATTTACTTCATGATCATCTTCTACATGCTTCTGGCCGTCTCCATCGTGTGTGATGATTATTTCCTGCCGTCACTCGAGGTCATCAGCGAGCGTAAGCCGGTGTTTCGTCTGGTTTTGTCTGGCAGTGTGTGTGCGCTGTGATCTGACTGGATCGGGTTGTGTTTCAGGTCTCGGTCTCTCACAAGATGTTGCTGGAGCCACTTTCATGGCAGCGGGAAGCTCGGCGCCGGAACTCGTCACGGCGTTTCTGGGTAATCTCAGAAATATCACAAATCACATCTCCCGGCAGGACACAAGTTGGCATGTCTTATAAAACAGTAGAAAATGTAAATGTCTGGGAGAAAGAGAAGAGCATATGGATAAATCTGAAAAAGCGTGACGAAGCGAAAGAGAACTCAGTTAAGTCTGTTTTTCTTTGCGCACACAGAAAGCCGCCTCTCAGACAGCACACGAGTACTGAACTGAGCTCTCTTTCACGTCTTTTTGCACTTGAACAGACAAATACACACAAAATTATGTCAAAATGAGTATTCATGTAAGCACAATGTAAACAGTTGGGAGAATATCAGATGTGTATCAGTGTATTAGATCCGTGCATTCAGTCTTAAAGTGACCGTAGCCTAATAAACCTGCAGCTGTCCGTCATTAATGTTAATCAAACAACAAAAGAAAGAGAAAATCACTCAATGTTCTTGACTGAATAACTTTAATAGCTTTAAAAGAGGTGGATGATTATATTTGACTTTTTTAACTTTAGTTAGTGTGTAATGTTGCCGTTTGAGCATAAACAACATCTGCAAAGTTACGACGCTCAAAGTTCAATGCAAAGAGAGATATTTCAAGAGAGATATATCAACTACAACGAGCTTCTTCCTGGATGTGTGACATCACTAACCCTAAGATTTACATAAACCCGCCCCCGAGAACACACGACAAAGGGGGCGGGGCCATGTTGGGCTGCTTTAGAGAAGAGGAAGAGTTGTTGTAGTTGAGTGTTGTTGACATGCCGTCATTTTACACCAAACGAACGCTGGATTTACTCAAAAGATGAACATGACGGCACATGCTAGTGGATGAGTTGAATCAACTCCACAGCAACTACATCAATTTATCCACTAACCATTCAGAAACGTCTAAAAGTTGTAACTTCTTCCTGAGTCTCTCCATCAGTGTCGACTCCGGTTTGAACAATGTAAGGCTGAACACTTTCCTCATTTTGGCTGCGTGAGATTCTCCAGCTTTGTTGTTGTTGAGCTGTTAAAGCTCCGCCCTCTTCTGGAGCAGCAGCTCATTTGCATTTAAAGGGACACACACAAAAACGGCGTGTTTTTGCTCACACCCAAATAGGGGCAAATTTGACAAGCTATAATAAATGATCTGAGGGGGATTTTGAGCTGAAACTTCACACACACATTCTGGAGACACCAGAGACTGATATTACATGAATTTAAAACAATGACTTTGAGTGTGTTTCCTCCTCAGGTGTGTTTGTGACTAAAGGAGATATTGGCGTGAGCACCATCATGGGATCGGCCGTGTATAACCTGCTGTGCATCTGTGCGGCGTGTGGCCTCTTGACCTCTGTGGTGTGTGACATTTTCAGCCGCATTATGTGCTGTAAGTGTGTCGGTGTGTGTCTGTAGTCTCTGTGTCTCAGCTGTGTGTGTTTTCATTCTGTTCAGACGGCTCGTCTCACCTGCTGGCCGTTGTTCAGAGACTGTGTCGCTTACGCCATCAGCGTCGCCGCAGTCATTGCCATAATCTCAGATAACAGAGTTTACTGGTGAGTCTGTGATGTTTACGGTAATGATTCTCCCAGCCAACGTTCCCATTAAAGGGTTAGTTCACCCAAAAATGAAAATAATGTCATTAGTTACTCACCCTCATGCCGTTCCACACCCGTAAGACCTTCGTTCATCTTCAGAACGCAAATTAAGATATTTTTGATGAAATCCGATGGCTCTGTGAGGCCTGCATAGCCAGCAATGACATTTCCTCTCTCAAGATCCATTAATGTACTAAAAACATATTTAAATCAGTTCATGTGAGTACAGTGGTTCAATATTAATATTATAAAGCCACCAGAATATTTTTGATGCGCCAAAAAAACAATATTAGGACTTATATAGTGATGGCCGATTTTAAAACACTGCTTCAGGAAGCTTCGGAGCATTATGAATCTTGAGGCTTGAGGGTGAGTAATAAATGACATTATTTTCATTTTTGGGTGAACTAACCCTTATTAAAAAGTTATTTCTGAATGTTACTTTTGAATGTTCTCTGAAACATTTAGTAACATTTAACCCTGTATTAAAAAACTTGTCTCCAACTTTTGTATTCCCGGGTCAGGTTTGACCCGATGGAACGTGAGCTTATAAAACAGTCACAACTTAATATTTTTCAACTAAAACTATATTGTAGATATGTGAAATGTGTATTTCTCCTCTGTCAAACTCTCTTTCCTTTTTCAAATTTGGACTATTTGGTCTTTGAACTTTTGTTCTACAAACACATTGGGCTGTAGTTTATTAGATATAGTTTATTTATTATGTCAGTTGCATCTTTTGTCAATTTATAGTGTCTTTATATGTGCATATTCAAATTTACCAACAAAATTCATATAATCAAATTCAAATAAAAAAGGTAATTGTGACTTTATATCTCACAATTCTGACTTTTTTTCTCACAATTGCGAGTTATAAAGTCAGAATTGTGTAATATAAAGTCAGAATTGGGAGATATAAAGTCAGAATTGGGAGATATAAAGTCGGAATTGCGTGATATAAAGTCGGAATTGGGAGATATAAAGTCAGAATTGCATGATATAAAGTCAGAATTGGGAGATATAAAGTCAGAATTGCATGATATAAAGTCAGAATTGGGAGATATAAAGTCAGAATTGGGAGATATAAAGTCAGAATAGGGAGATATAAAGTCAGAATTGCATGATATAAAGTCAGAATTGGGAGATATAAAGTCAGAATTGGGAGATATAAAGTCAGAATTGTGTGATATAAAGTCAGAATTATGAGTTATAAAGTCAGAATTGTGTAATATAAAGTCAGAATTGGGAGATATAAAGTCGGAATTGCGTGATATAAAGTCGGAATTGCGTGATATAAAGTCAGAATTGGGAGATATAAAGTCAGAATTGTGTGATATAAAGTCAGAATTATGAGTTATAAAGTCAGAATTGTGTAATATAAAGTCAGAATTGCGTGATATAAAGTCGGAATTGCGTGATATAAAGTCAGAATTGGGAGATATAAAGTCAGAATTGCATGATATAAAGTCAGAATTGGGAGATATAAAGTCAGAATTGCGAGTTATAAAGTCAGAATTGTGTAATATAAAGTCAGAATTGCGAGATATAAAGTCAGAATTGGGAGATATAAAGTCAGAATTGGGAGATATAAAGTCAGAATTGCATGATATAAAGTCAGAATTGGGAGATATAAAGTCAGAATTGGGAGATATAAAGTCAGAATTGGGAGATATAAAGTCAGAATTGGGAGATATAAAGTCAGAATTGCATGATATAAAGTCAGAATTGGGAGATATAAAGTCAGAATTGGGAGATATAAAGTCAGAATTGCATGATATAAAGTCAGAATTGGGAGATATAAAGTCAGAATTGGGAGATATAAAGTCAGAATTGCATGATATAAAGTCAGAATTGCATGATATAAAGTCAGAATTGGGAGATATAAAGTCAGAATTGGGAGATATAAAGTCGGAATTGCGAGATATAAAGTCGGAATTGCGAGATATAAAGTCAGAATTGGGAGATATAAAGTCAGAATTGGGAGATATAAAGTCGGAATTGCGTGATATGAAGTCGGAATTGCGAGATATAAAGTCAGAATTGCATGATATAAAGTCAGAATTGCATGATATAAAGTCAGAATTGCATGATATAAAGTCAGAATTGGGAGATATAAAGTCAGAATTGGGAGATATAAAGTCAGAATTGCATGATATAAAGTCAGAATTGGGAGATATAAAGTCAGAATTGCATGATATAAAGTCAGAATTGGGAGATATAAAGTCAGAATTGGGAGATATAAAGTCAGAATTGCATGATATAAAGTCAGAATTGGGAGATATAAAGTCAGAATTGGGAGATATAAAGTCAGAATTGCATGATATAAAGTCAGAATTGGGAGATATAAAGTCAGAATTGCATGATATAAAGTCAGAATTGGGAGATATAAAGTCAGAATTGGGAGATATAAAGTCAGAATTGCGAGATATAAAGTCAGAATTGTCAGATATAAAGTCAGAATTGTCAGATATAAAGTCAGAATTGTCAGATATAAAGACAGAATTGCATGATATAAAGTCAGAATTGTCAGATATAAAGTCAGAATTGTCAGATATAAAGTCAGAATTGTCAGATATAAAGTCAGAATTGCATGATATAAAGTCAGAATTGGGAGATATAAAGTCAGAATTGCATGATATAAAGTCAGAATTGGGAGATATAAAGTCAGAATTGGGAGATATAAAGTCAGAATTGCATGATATAAAGTCAGAATTGCATGATATAAAGTCAGAATTGGGAGATATAAAGTCAGAATTGCATGATATAAAGTCAGAATTGGGAGATATAAAGTCAGAATTGGGAGATATAAAGTCAGAATTGCATGATATAAAGTCAGAATTGGGAGATATAAAGTCAGAATTGGGAGATATAAAGTCAGAATTGCATGATATAAAGTCAGAATTGGGAGATATAAAGTCAGAATTGCATGATATAAAGTCAGAATTGGGAGATATAAAGTCAGAATTGGGAGATATAAAGTCAGAATTGCGAGATATAAAGTCAGAATTGTCAGATATAAAGTCAGAATTGTCAGATATAAAGTCAGAATTGTCAGATATAAAGACAGAATTGCATGATATAAAGTCAGAATTGTCAGATATAAAGTCAGAATTGTCAGATATAAAGTCAGAATTGTCAGATATAAAGTCAGAATTGCATGATATAAAGTCAGAATTGGGAGATATAAAGTCAGAATTGCATGATATAAAGTCAGAATTGGGAGATATAAAGTCAGAATTGGGAGATATAAAGTCAGAATTGCGAGATATAAAGTCAGAATTGTCAGATATAAAGTCAGAATTGCGAGATATAAAGTCAGAATTGCATGATATAAAGTCAGAATTGGGAGATATAAAGTCAGAATTGGGAGATATAAAGTCGGAATTGGGAGATATAAAGTCGGAATTGCGTGATATAAAGTCGGAATTGCGTGATATAAAGTCAGAATTGGGAGATATAAAGTCAGAATTGCATGATATAAAGTCAGAATTGGGAGATATAAAGTCAGAATTGCATGATATAAAGTCAGAATTGGGAGATATAAAGTCAGAATTGGTAGATATAAAGTCGGAATTGCGAGATATAAAGTCAGAATTGGGAGATATAAAGTCAGAATTGGGAGATATAAAGTCAGAATTGCATGATATAAAGTCAGAATTGCATGATATAAAGTCAGAAATGGGAGATATAAAGTCAGAATTGGGAGATATAAAGTCAGAATTGGGAGATATAAAGTCAGAATTGTGTGATATAAAGTCAGAATTGGGAGATATAAAGTCAGAATTGCGAGTTATAAAGTCAGAATTGCGAGTTATAAAGTCAGAATTGTGTAATATAAAGTCAGAATTGGGAGATATAAAGTCAGAATTGGGAGATATAAAGTCAGAATTGGGAGATATAAAGTCAGAATTGGGAGATATAAAGTCAGAATTGTGTGATATAAAGTCAGAATTGCGAGTTATAAAGTCAGAATTGCATGAAATAAAGTCAGAATTGCGAGATATAAAGTCAGAATTGCGAGATATAAAGTCAGAATTGGGAGATATAAAGTCAGAATTGCATGATATAAAGTCAGAATTGCGAGTTATAAAGTCAGAATTGGGAGATATAAAGTCAGAATTGGGAGATATAAAGTCAGAATTGTGTGATATAAAGTCAGAATTGGGAGATATAAAGTCAGAATTGGGAGATATAAAGTCAGAATTGGGAGATATAAAGTCAGAATTGTGTGATATAAAGTTGGAATTGCGAGATATAAAGTCGGAATTGTGAGATATAAAGTCGGAATTGCGAGATATAAAGTCGGAATTGTGAGATATAAAGTCAGAATTGGGAGATATAAAGTCAGAATTGGGAGATATAAAGTCGGAATTGGGAGATATAAAGTCGGAATTGTGTGATATAAAGTCGGAATTGCGAGATATAAAGTCGGAATTGCGAGATATAAAGTCGGAATTGTGTGATATAAAGTCGGAATTGCGTGATATAAAGTCGGAATTGCGAGATATAAAGTCAGAATTGTGTGATATAAAGTCAGAATTGGGAGATATAAAGTCAGAATTGGGAGATATAAAGTCAGAATTGGGAAATATAAAGTCAGAATTGCGAGTTATAAAGTCAGAATTGCGAGTTATAAAGTCAGAATTGGGAGATATAAAGTCAGAATTGGGAGATATAAAGTCAGAATTGGGAGATATAAAGTCGGAATTGCGAGATATAAAGTCGGAATTGTGTGATATAAAGTCGGAATTGCGTGATATAAAGTCGGAATTGCGAGATATAAAGTCAGAATTGTGTGATATAAAGTCAGAATTGGGAGATATAAAGTCAGAATTGGGAGATATAAAGTCAGAATTGGGAAATATAAAGTCAGAATTGCGAGTTATAAAGTCAGAATTGCGAGTTATAAAGTCAGAATTGGGAGATATAAAGTCAGAATTGGGAGATATAAAGTCAGAATTGGGAGATATAAAGTCAGAATTGGGAGATATAAAGTCAGAATTGGGAGATATAAAGTCAGAATTGTGTGATATAAAGTCAGAATTGGGAGATATAAAGTCAGAATTGGGAGATATAAAGTCAGAATTGGGAGATATAAAGTCAGAATTGGGAGATATAAAGTCAGAATTGGGAGATATAAAGTCAGAATTGCGAGTTATAAAGTCAGAATTGCATGTTATAAAGTCAGAATTGCATGATATAAAGTCAAAATTGCGAGATATAAAGTCAGAATTGCGAGATATAAAGTCAGAATTGCATGATATAAAGTCAGAATTGGGAGATATAAAGTCAGAATTGCATGATATAAAGTCAGAATTGCGAGTTATTAAGTCAGAATTGGGAGATATAAAGTCAGAATTGGGAGATATAAAGTCAGAATTGTGTGATATAAAGTCAGAATTGGGAGATATAAAGTCAGAATTGGGAGATATAAAGTCAGAATTGGGAGATATAAAGTCAGAATTGGGAGATATAAAGTCAGAATTGTGTGATATAAAGTCGGAATTGTGAGATATAAAGTCGGAATTGCGAGATATAAAGTCAGAATTGGGAGATATAAAGTCAGAATTGGGAGATATAAAGTCAGAATTGGGAGATATAAAGTCAGAATTGGGAGATATAAAGTCGGAATTGCGAGATATAAAGTCAGAATTGCGTGATATAAAGTCGGGATTGCGTGATATAAAGTCGGAATTGCGAGATATAAAGTCGGAATTGCGTGATATAAAGTCGGAATTGCGAGATATAAAGTCAGAATTGTGTGATATAAAGTCAGAATTGTGTGATATAAAGTCGGAATTGCGAGATATAAAGTCGGAATTGCGAGATATAAAGTCGGAATTGCGAGATATAAAGTCGGAATTGGAAGATATAAAGTCGGAATTGCAAGATATAAAGTCAGAATTGCGAGATAAAAAGTCAGAATTGCGAGAAAAATTTACTTTAAATGGTTATATCTAAAGAAAAAGGTAAAAAAACAGATTTTTTTTTTTTTTTAAATTTCCATATGCAAAGATTTTTTTAGAAATGTTAATGTGCTGCTTCCGGGTTAAATGTGTATTGAATGTGATCAGAGGTTAAAAACCTTAGGCAAACATCAAATTACAACATTTCAGAATAAAAGTCCCATTAATGATGTATACATAACATTTTTATGCTTACATTTTGAGAACGTTATTAAATTATTAAAATACAAACATTCCACTGATGTTACATCCAGCTTTTTTAAATGCAATATCCCAAAATGTACATAAAAAAACGCTAATGAAATCGTGCGATATCCTAACTATAGCTTTTAGATTATAGGCTTCAAAATTCATAAAAGCTTTGTTTATTTGTGAAGATTATCTTGAAAATGTGTAAGAATCATAAACTTTTGTAGAGCTTATTTTCTGCAATAATCTAAAAGCCATATTACTGTATTTTTTATACTATCTTTTAGACTATTTGGTCTTTAAACTTTTGTTCTACAAACACATTGAACTGTAGTTTATTAGATATAGTTTTAGTTATGTATCTTTTGTTCTTTTATAGTGTCTTTTACCAACAGAATTCTTTACTTTATACTTTACTTTTTACTTTTATTACTGATATTTTGCACCAATTTCGTAGGAAGTGATGCTTTTGTTCTCTTTCTGGCTTTTAAGACTTATTCCTGCAGCACTCTATTTCAAATCAAGTTGGCGTACAAAATTGCAGCACTTTACACGTGTCTTTACACTTCGGCACATTGGTTTGCTGACACAAACGAAGCTCTTGTGTGTTGGCAGGTATGACGGCGCGTGTCTTCTGCTGGTGTACGCCGTGTACGTGGTGGTGCTGTGTTTCGATCTGAAGATCAGCGAGTACGTGATGCAGCGCTTCAGCCCGTGCTGCATGTGTCTGAGCAAGAGCTCTCGAGAGCGCGAGGAGCAGCAGCCGCTGGTGGGATGGAGCGACGACACCAGCCTGAGACTTCACCGGCGCTCTCGAGCCGACAGCGGCATCTTCCAGGACGACTCCGGATATTCCCACCTCTCGCTCAGTCTGCACGGCTTGAACGAGATCGGCGAAGGTACGTGATGATGTCACATCCTTGCGTTCCACTCGCTGCATTTTTTAAAAATAATTTTGGTGTTACCTACACTCTTAAAAATATATTTTTTTGCAGTGATGCCATAAAAAAGCCATTTGAACCATTAAAAAATGTCTCAATCTGTGTTTGAACACGTTTCCTCTCTCAGAGCAGAAGAGCGTGTTCACGATGCCCGAACACGACCTGAAGCGGATCCTTTGGGTTTTGTCGCTTCCGGCCATCGTGTTGTTGTTCCTGACAGTTCCCGACTGCAGGAGACGCTTCTGGAAGAAATGGTACATGATCACCTTCCTGATGTCTGCAGTCTGGATCTCCGGCTTCACCTACGTCCTGGTGTGGATGGTCACTGTCGTCGGTGAGCATGCTTTTGTTTCTTTCTGTTGATGTTCATCTGGAGGACCTGCAGTGCACTGATGGTGTGAGTGCTGGGAATCGCACTGCATGCGACAGATGAGCTTTAGGATCTACAAGTCAAGTCAAGCTGGGTGATTTGATATAAATTGATGATATATAATGATGATACGAGTGATCTTCTGGATTTACATCTAGATAGACTTATGTTTATAGTGTTGTCTTAAACAATATCAGTGCAGCAGTGATTCGAACACGACTGAGTGATCAAGACTTTAAATCTGGTCGGTTTCATTTGATTAAGAGATTTAAAAATTGTCAGTTTTGTTCGATTAGGAGATTTAAATATTGTCGGTTTTGTTTGATTAAGTGATTTAAAAATTGTCAGTTTCTTTTGATTAGGAGATTTAAATATTGACATTTTGTTTGATTAAGAGATTTAAATATTGTCGATTTGTTCGATTAAGAGATAAAAAAATTGTCAGTTTCGTTTGATTAAGAGATTTAAATATTGTCGGTTTTGTTTGATTAAGAAATTTAAATACTGTTGGTTTTTTTTGATTAGGAGATTTAAATATTGTAAATTTGTTTGATTAAGTGATTAAAAAATTGTCAGTTTCGTTTGATTAAGAGATTTAAACATTGACGTTTTGTTTGATTAGGAGATGTCAATATTGTCGGTTTTGTTCGATTAAGACATTTAAACATTGTAAGTTTCTTTTGATTAGGAGATTTAAATATTGACATTTTGTTTGATTAAGAGATTTAAATATTGTCATTTTGATCGATTAAGAGATTTAAATATTGTCAGTTTTGTTTGATTAAGTGATTTAAAAATTGTCAGTTTCGTTTGATTAGGAGATGTCAATATTGTCGTTTTGTTCGATTAAGAGATTTAAATATTGTCATTTTGATCGATTAAGAGATTTAAATATTGACAGTTTTGTTTGATTAAGTGATTTAAAAATTGTCAGTTTCTTTTGATTAGGAGATTTAAATATTGACATTTTGTTTGATTAAGAGATTTAAATATTGTCAGTTTTGTTTGATTAAGTGATTAAAAAATTGTCAGTTTCGTTTGATTGAGATTTCAATATTGTCGATTTGTTCGATTAAGAGATTAAAAGTTGTCAGTTTTGTGCGATTAAGAGATTTAAATATTTTCAGTTTCGTTCGATTAAGAGATTTAAATATTGTCGGTTTTGTTTGATTAAGAAATTTAAATATTGTTGGTTTTGTTTGATTAAGTGATTAAAAAATTGTCAGTTTCGTTTGATTAAGAGATTTAAATATTGTCGTTTTGTTTGATTAGGAGATTTAAAAATTGTCAGTTTTGTTTGATTAAGTGATTTAAAAATTGTCAGTTTCGTTTGATTAGGAGATTTAAATATTGACATTTTGTTCGATTAAGAGATTTAAATATTGTCAGTTTTGTTTGATTAAGTGATTTAAAAATTGTCAGTTTCGTTCGATTAAGAGATTGAAATATTGTCGGTTTTGTTTGATTAAGAGATTTAAATATTGTCAATTTTTTTCGATTAATTGATTGAAAAGTTGTCACTTTCATTCGATTAAGAGATCTAAATATTGTTGGTTTTGTTCTATTAAGAGATTTAAATATTGTCAGTTTTGTTTGATTAAGAATTATTGTTTGATTAAGAGATTTAAATATAGTTGGTTTTGTGGTCTTGTTATCATTTGCGATAAATATGCGATGGATCTAGTGATGGACTGGATCTAGTGTGGAGTCATGATGGTATGAAATTGACAGAGAAAGACAGCTGTTGTTTGTCCCGCTCTGTCACAGGTAGTATTATTATTCCGCATGTTAGTCATGTTTCTGAAATATTTTAGTGCAGTGTTGTGGATTTTGTTCCCAGCTGCAGTCGTCATCTAATCGTGCTGCAGACGTTCGGGCGTTTGAATGGGTCACACACAGGCGAGTCACATGCTCCCTGATTCCATTCCTGAAATGCCATCGCTGTATCCTGAAGGATTATGATGCTGTCAGCTCGACGTTCTCCGGTCCGTCCGGCTGAACCCCACGGGGCCCGTGAGAAACCATGTGATGCAGCCGCATATAATAGGATTATTATCCTGCACACGGTCACAGATTCACATGAGCACCAGCGGAGCTTTAGAGCCCGACACTAATGAGCAGGTACTGGGAGAGAAAGCACTGCGGTCCGACCCTCAGGACGTCACCCACTCGGGGAGTTTTGAACTTTTGAGCTCGAGAAGCCTGTGATGCAGTCACATGCTCAGCTCAGCAAAAAAAAAAAAAAAAAAATGCACTGAACACTTTTTATTTGATATTTTGCTTTATATTTACACTATCAGTCAGATGTTTGGAATAATATAATTTTTTTTTTCATATATAAAGGTTTTTGTGTCTCTTTTGCATTTATTTGATCAAACATACAGTAAAGTGTAATTTATTCCTGGGATCAAAGCTGAATTTTCGGCATCATTACTCCAGTGTAACATGCAGGACGCCAGGAAATTACATCAGAGAGAGGACTCTGATCTGATATTTAAACATCAGATCATTTCTAATAAATTTATGACAGTTGTCAAATGGTGAAACCCCAGGAAAACATCATAATTGTCATATTATTTGAATTTAAATTCAAGGTTTATTTTGAAAATCTAGTAAAAAACTTTATTTCATTAAAGGGTTCCGTCGGGCTCTTCATATGTTAAAATATTACATATGATGCGAATTTTACATAATTCTTTAAAATTTAGTGTTCTATGCAGAACCCACTAAACCTTTTTTCTACGAGTGTAAAGTTCTGCCTTGTTTTGTTCAGGTGAGACGCTGGGAATCCCGGATACAGTCATGGGAATGACGCTCCTGGCAGCAGGAACCAGCATTCCTGACACCGTGGCCAGTGTGATGGTGGCTCGTGAAGGTAAAGAGCCGTCCTCATGTATCCAAACATCACGTGAACCGTTCATATGTGAAGTTCTGTGTGTCTCTCACAGGTAAGGCTGACATGGCCATGTCCAACATCGTGGGCTCTAATGTCTTCGACATGCTGTGTCTCGGTCTGCCGTGGTTCATCAAGACGGTGTTTGTGGACACTGGATCTCCAGTGGAGGTCAATAGCACTGGTTTGGTCTTCATGTCCTGTACGCTGCTGCTCTCCATCGTCTTCCTCTTCTTGGCTGTTCACATTAACGGATGGAAGTTGGACTGGAAATTGGGCGTGGTGTCTCTGGTGTGCTACGTCCTCTTCGCCACGCTGTCTATCTTGTATGAGCTCGGGATCATCGGGAACAACCCAATCAGAGCCTGCAGTGACTAACGTTCTGCTGGAGTCGTGATCAGTAAAGCTGATATGAGGATGAAAATAATTTTTTGCAGTGCATGGACAAAAATAAGGTTGTTTTTTAAATGTTACTTTTTTCCTATGGTTAATTGATTTAGAACAAAAGTCAAACGATGGTCCGTTTAGAAACATTATTCTGTAACAAGGGATGCTTTTGACCTCAAAAGTATCAAATGTTTATATTAAAAATTAATATATTCACTTAAAACGTGTTCTAACGCTCTTTAAAATTGACTTTCCAATTTTTACTTCATATGCAATCATTTTAATCAGGAGTCGCATCATTAAAAATCAAAGGGGGTCTTTAATTTTGCTTCTCAAGTTAATGTATCTTGATTTAAGAATTTTTTTAATGGAAAAAACATTTTCTGCAGTGTAGTAAACGTCATCGTTACGTTTATGTTTTCAACTGGAGCAAATCACTGAACAGCTCAATCTTGTAATGAACAAATTTTTCCATGTTGAGAGTTGATTTAGTTTCTAAAACTTTATTGCTCAGGGATTTTGGTCAACATTGCAATAAAATTAGTTATTTGGAAAAATCAGTTTACCATTGTAATAAGACTTACGATAGGAAATTGCTTAAAATTAGTTTAGAAATCTGAATGCCAAAGATTGTTGATTGTACCTAATTTATTTCCTCAGTATGTTGGTTTTATCATGTTTGTCGTTACAGAATCACTCGTCTCGGTCATGAACTTCAACACTCTGACATTCATCATCTACCTCAGATCATTCATCCAGACACTTGGCTTTTTGTTACCAGATTCTTATTACTGTAATGCTGTATTACAATAAAAAAAAAAAATGTAAAAAAATACTATGATGCATAAAACACTCTTTTTAAGTACAGAAGTGAAGATTTGAGAGGTCAATTAGTGGCATTTCTTATTAACGTGATTTACTGATGTGTTACTGAAGATTTTTTTCCTCAAGATTTTGAACAAGTTTTGTCTCAAGAACATTCCTAAGAAGTACTTTTGGGAAAACAGAAGATTTGGAAGACAGAAGTTAAGAATTTCACTGGACTGAGAACGGAGATCTCTGCATTAGACAAACTCAGAGCCAGACACAATTTACAACAGCCAGCTTTTTATTTTTTAAAATTTAGTAAGAGACAAACGCCCCACTAATGATTACAAAAAAAAAAAAAGAAAAGAAAAGAGAAAAGCGGGCACTAGCACATTAAAAGTTTGAAGCGGCTGTTGAGATTGTTCAGATATGACAGTCATTATGTTTTTAAAACAAAACAGAGGCGGGCGGTGACGTGTGAGAGGGAGTTAAGCGTTGCGGTCGATGCGAACATCGACCTCTCGTCCGTTGATCTTAGTTCCGTTCATCATTCTGCAGGCTTTCTCAGCGCTCTCGGGAGAGTCGAAGCGCACCGTCCCGCATCCTTTGGATTTACCGTTCTCCATCTTTATTTCAGCATACATCACCTGACCTGAAGACGACAGTGTCACGTTACATTCTTACGTTTGTAATGAATTTAAATAAAATACTGTACCAGAAACAAAATTATGGAAGGTTATTATATTTTTAAACTAATTTTATTTGTTTAAAATATACACACACAAAATACAAATAAAAATTGATAAAGTACATTATAATAAAGTATATAATACAATTATAATAAATTAAATATTTATTGGGTTTATTTCATTTTTTTATATATATTTTATCTTTAAATATACAGTACAGTCCAAAAGTTTGGAACCACTAAGATTTTTAATGTTTTTAAAGAAGTTTCGTCTGCTCACCAAGGCTACATTAATTTAATTAAAAATACAGTAAAAACAGTAATATTGTGAAATATTATTACAATTTAAAATAACTGTTTTCTATTTGAATATATTTCACAAAGTAATTTATTCCTGTGATCAAAGCTGAATTTTCAGCATCATTACACCAGTCTTCAGTGTCACATGATCCTTCAGAAATCATTCTGATATGATGATCTGCTGCTCAAGAATAAAGTGCTGCTCAAGAAGAAAATATTTGTGTACAATATTTTTTTTCAGGATTATTTGATGAATAGAAAGTTCAAAAGAACAGCATTTATCTGAAATCTAATCTTTTGTAACATTATAAATGTCTTTACTGCCACTTTTGATTGATTTAATGCATCCTTGCTGAATAAAAGTATTAATTTCTTTAATTTCTTTTCAAAAAAATAAAAATAAAAAATCTTACTGACCCCAAACTTTTGAACGGTAGTGTATAATGCTACAGAAGCTTTGTATTTCAGATAAATGCTGTTCTTTTGAACTTTCTATTCATCAAGGAATCCTGAAAAAAAAAGTACACAACTGTTTTCAACATTGAAAATAATCATAAATGTTTCTTGAGCAGCAGATCATCATATTAGAATGATTTGTGAAGGATCATGTGACACTGAAGACTGGAGTAATGATGCTGAAAATTCAGCTTTGATCACATGAATAAATTACTTTGTCAAATATATTTAAATAGTACACAGTTATTTTAAATTGTAATAATATTTCACAATATTACTGTTTTTACTGTATTTTTAATTAAATAAATGTAGCCTTGGTGAGCAGACGAAACTTCTTTTAAAAACATTAAAAATCTTAGTGGTTCCAAACTTTTTGACTGTACTGTACATCCAAAAATTGTACTAAAATGTTTATATTTTTTATTTATCATTATTATAATTTTTGCATTTATTTATTTTATTTTCTTCCAGCTGTTTTGTTCTCATTCTCTCTGCTGTGAGCTGCTGTTTAACATCACTTTTCACACTCTTGCTTTTTCCCTTATAATATTGATGTATATTTTTGCATATGTTATTTTCTCTTAAACCTAATCAACATTCAGTTCAATAAAAGCGAAAAGCAGTGAGATTTACAGCAGTGAGGAACACACGTACCGCAGTGGCTGAACTTCTCCTTGAGCTTCTGCCAGGTCAGATCATACGAGAGCTGCGGACAAAATGATTCTCATCAAACACACGTCAGTGACACACACACACACACTCAGTCATGTTCATACATACGTTTCTCACAAAGATCTGGCATCCGCCCTTTGACCCCGCCCCCCGGTCACTCATTCCACCCATGTGACCCGAGCCTCCTCCGTACTGGCCGAAGCCACGCCCCATGTCCATGTTTCCGGCCATTCGATCAAAGCCAGAATTCATGCGGTCCATTCCCATATTCATCATTCCTCCTCCTCCTCCTGAAACACACACACACACACACACACGGCTCTCAGGTTAATTCTGATTAAATTCAGGTTTATTAGTACTTACATAAAGTGTAAGTACTAATAAAATGCAAGATCATTAATTAAAGGTGGCTAACTTTTAAAACTAGTCTGTGCAGTTCATTCAACCGGCCACTGGTCCATTACATAATATTAACAGATAATATTAACTTTTGATTTTAATAATTTATAACTAAAAGTTAAATATGAATTAGAATTAACAATGAAAGACACTTCTACAGCATTTATTAATGCAGTGAACCAGTGTTAATTTGGTTTGTCAATCAAAATGAATTTTATGTTGATGGGTAACCTAATCCAGAGCCCATGGGTCCCATCCCAGCATTCCCCATTCCTGCATATCCTCCACCTGATGGAAAGGAGAACAGGCCGTCAGCGTCACCATCAGCTCAAGTGTGAACTCACACACACACACACACACACACACACACACACACACACACACACACACACACACACACAGTTCACCTCCAAACGAGTCTCCGAATGGGCGGCTCATTCCCAGGTCACTTCTGCCAAAGTCTCTGTCCATCCCTGCCATTCCAGAGCGATACATATCTGCACAAACTCGAGCGTGAGACAGAGAGCAGGGCTGCACGATATATCAACAAGCCACACACATGCATCCCATGATGCAGTGCTTTTTATGTACATCACAAGAAAATGATACAAATACACAATTTCATATTGAACTGGTCAATTTTTCCCAATATCGTGCAGCTCTAACAGATGGACAGTTCGACGCAATGATGTTTTACCTCCCATTCGGCCCATGGGTCCCATGTCTCTGCCACCGAATCCTCCCATTCCGCCCATGCAGTCCATGTTGGAAAACCCTCCGCCCATCCCTACACACACACACACAGATGAGCTTCCTCACAGATGATCACAATCTGCTTCAGATGAACATGACGTCTCACCACTCATGCGGTTCATGCTGCTGCATCCCGGCCCGTCCATCCCTGCGGGATCAATCAGTCCTTCATTACATTATCAATCGCATCATGTGCCAAATAACGTTACATAAATAATTAAGCAAACATGAACACACCTCCAGGTCCCATGGAGGCCACGCCCCCTCCACTGAGACGGTTGGCGTTGATTGGCTGCCCGCCGGGACCCAAACCCATACCGATGCCGCCCAGACCTCCTGCAACACACATCACAAACATATAGAATTACACACTTAAATATACATAAAGACACACACACACACAAACGTGTAAAATAAGACTGATCTCAAACAAGCACAGAAATTGCTTACTGGGTAACTGTGGCGGTTTCTCTGCTGGCCGGACGTCATCTGGAGGAAGTGATTTATCATCCTACAATAAAACAAACTCATGAATGAAAGCTGTGATTCATAAACACATTCAAGCCGTACAAGAACGAACACAAAGTCTCACCATTTTCACATGCATCTGTCTGTCAAACAGCATCTGACCGTTGAACATGGCTGAGAGCGGGAGTGAAGGAAGATTTACAACAAAAACTCACAAATAACTCCAATAGAATCAGACTAACTTGGCAATGATGTGATGCTGTAATAAGATTAAAAATACAGCACAAAATTATATATTTTAGAGCAAGACACTACAGGCAAAACTGTTTTTTTCCCCTCATGCACTGGTCAGTTTTTGTATTTTGCTTCTATAGCATGTCTTCTTTCAGCCTAGTGTTTATTTTCCTTCACTTGATCCATTTGCGTCTGTAGATTTCAATCTCAATCTTTAAAGGCGGTGAGTTTGAGTCAGAAATCTCCACTTCAGCAGCTTCACACACCAAACTTTACAGTTTTATTCATATCTATATTCTGAAGGGTTGTTCATATATGATTCACCTGATTTTATTCCTGAGAACATGCTGAAAATGTATTTGTTTTCAGTCTTTTGAGAGTATTTTCTGTATTTATGATTAATTAGATAATGCCTCATTTGAATATTTAAAAATTACATTTCAGAAAACTTGTACAATGAAACAAATGTCTGGAGATATTGATTTGTTCAAACATCTGTAGGGTCTTTCCTTAATTTGACTAAACTATTTTTAGAGCTGCACGATTCTGGATAAATTGAGAATCACAATTTTTTTTTGTTCAAAATGGAGATCATGATTCTCCGATGTTTCTGAATAGACAACTAAACAAAATAACATCATTTACTAGCGGATCTGACAAAATGTTAAATGCTGCAGTGTAATTAAAATATCTAACCTAAATAATTTGAATGTTTTAAAAAAAAAAAAAAAAAAAAAAGGGTTGAGTGAATGATTCAATGACTTCACTTGTTTCATTACTGGATGAATCAGTGTTTTTGAACAAATCTCGAGTGAATGATTCAATGACTCACTCAAAGTAGGATCATTCGAGATACATCGGCGCTGCGCAGACTGATCGGTGTATCAAAGTACCATGAGAGCGATTGGATAGCTTTTGAATCATTCTTTTAGTACTTTGATGTCATGCGCCAATCGGTCTGCGCACACCAATGCATCTCAAACAATCCTATTTCTGGATGAATCAGCATTTTTGAACGAATCTCTTGAATGAATGATTCAATGACAGATATATTTTTAATAGTCACTTGTCGCCACCTACTGATGTAATGATGTAATTGATACAATCTTTATTTGAAGCATCAAGTTACTTTTGAAAGGTGATTTACTCTATTTTGATCGCTATCATAGACATCCGTGTTTATATCTGAACTATAAACTTTTATTCCAGTACTTCTGTGATGATTTGAATGATTGTAAGACAGAAATAATGATACTGTGAGCTTGAAAAGACCAGCTTGTTTCAGAATGACAACTCTGATCTGAATGTTCGCCGTGATTGTAGTCAAAGGTTTAATAGACAGAGACGAATCACTGTCATTCGGGAATAAGATCGAGTGGGTGTTTGAATCAAGATCTTTTAACGATTAATCGTGCAGATCTACTATTTTTGCAATCAATACTTTTCCGTATTCCGCTTTTCCCTGGTTAAGGGTTTGTTTCTCAGTGTGGCTGTGTGTTTATATTCAGTACCGCAGCATGACTGAGTGGGATTTTTTTAAACACCACATAAATAAAAGTAATTGAATTTTCTTTTGGATCAGCAGGTTTTGGTCCAGAGGATACAAATGGCTTGAACGGCCTCCAGCGGCTGCTCAAAGGTGACCGTCCCCATCCCTCGGCTCTTCCCGTCTTTGTCTTCTTTCACGTCCGCCCTCCTCACCGTCCCCGCCATACCGAACACCTCCTTCAGCTTCTTCCAGCCCACCTTAAAGTCCAGCTGCGGCAAACATAAACAAGAAAACACACGTGAATCAGAAGTTGAATGAACGTGTGCTTAAGATCACACACCTACTATGAATTAAAATAAAAATTTACTACTGCTACTCTGTGAAAACTTTTGGAAAATTCCAAAAAAACCCATTCATTTCTACTTGAACCGCAGTGACACGTCAAAGCAGTGACTGACTCACGTTGGCGACGAACACTGTGGTTCCCAGACGTCCGGCCTGCAGCGCGCTGATGATCTCAGGAGGAATGTTGGGATTGTTGGCGATGGAGGGAGGGACGTTCATCCCGGACGGGCCGCCGTCCTGCCCTCGACCCCCTCCGTACATCCGTCCCGATCTCTGCAGGACGCGCCGCGCATGATCGCCGTCCGGATCCTAAAACAGGCCGACACACGTCACACGCTGTCTGGACAAACACACACTGGATGGACAGCACACAGCGGGATGAAGAGATCTCTACCTCCTTAATGTTCAGCGGTCGTCCGTTCAGATCATGTTTGCTCATGACTTCAATGGCTTTCTTCACAAACTCTTCATCTTTGAACTCAACCACACTGAAAGAGACGAGCAGCGGTCAGGACACGTACAGCTGTGTGAGTGAACTAGTGATGCTAAACATGCTGACATTCAATCTGTACTACTTATAATACAAAACCATTTAAGTAGCTTTATTTCATAGATGATTACTTTTACAATGCTTGGAAAAATATGAATAATACCAATTTCTTCCTGCTTATAAAACCATTTAAGTAGCTTCATTTCACAGATGATTACCTTTAGAGTTATTTAAATAATAATAATTTCTATTTGTGTATTTGATGCTGCTTTCATATACCTGAAGAACATCTTGCTGGCAACATTCCATCATTTTAATTTATTCTTATTTACTTTTTTTTAAACATTACTTTATTTATTTGGATATTTTAAATAGTTGATTACTTGTATAATGCTTTGAAAAATATAAATAATTTTATACTGCTTCTAAAATGATTTAAGTAGCTTTATTTCACAGCTGATTATCTTTTTAAAAGTTTGGGAAAATATAAATAATAATAATAATAATAATAATAATTTCTATTTGAATACTTGATGCTGCTTTCATATACCTGAAGATATTAAGGCAACATTATATTGTTTTAATTTATTTATTTTTACTTTATTTTAACAAATATTTACCCAATTCAATTTCAGTACCTTCAGTTCATGGTTGATTATTTTATTCAATGCTTGGAAAAATATAAATAGCAATTTCTTACTGCTTTTAGAACAATTCAACCCTTGTGCGGTCTTCGTTTGGCAAGTACACTCAGGGTCTTTGGGTTCGCCAGAGACCTCAGGCAACAAAATGTCATTTTACTCTGTTTATTAATGTTTTTACACCACATTTGTGGAGTTTTCAAATGGTTTATCATATTTTTATATGATAAAATAGGTTTTTATACAAAAACAGCTTTTTATGTAAAATTCACTTTATAAAAGACCCACTTTTCTAACTTTCACTCATGGGGATCACATGGATAATTTGACATGGTTTAGTGTGAGATTTTTGCCCATCTTTTGGAAAATGCAGTTTTAAAAGTAAAAAAAATATCACTTTATCCAGTAGATGCTCAATAAAAATTACTTTTTGTCAAAGTTTATTATTTTTTTGTAATGAAAAAAAACATTTTTTCAATATTGTTACATTATGATGAGAACCCACTTAGACAATGGACAAAATTCATACTCAAAATCAATCAATCTCAGTACAAAAAAAATGTTAAACTTTGACAAAAAGTAATTTTATTGTCATAATTGTGATTTCATAATATTTAGATATAAATCCAACTGAAAATACTTGTGTAAAGAGTCTTTCAGTCAGTCAAACAGCAAATAGTGGAGCTCTGCAGCATCTACTGGATAAAGTGATAATTTTTTACTTTTTTAAAACTGCATTTTCCAAAAGATGGGCAAAAATCTCACACTAAACCATGTCAAATTATCCATGTGATCCCCATGAATGAAAGTTAGAAATGTGGCTCTTTTATAAAGTGAATTTTACATAAAAAGCTGTTTTTGTATAAAAACCTATTTAAAAAATATGTATTTATTTATATAAATTTAAAAAATATGATAAATCCTCCAAAAACTGCACAAATATGAAGTAAAAACATTAATAAACAGAGTAAAATTACATTTGTTTTTTAAAAAACAATTATTTTGTTACAAAATTACATTTTGTTGCCTGGAGAACCCAAAGACCTTTTTTATACACTAACATAAAAACAAGATATCGCTCCTTTTTTAAAATTTTTATTCGTAAATCTAGAAAGTGTTAACAACTGTACGAAGTTTCATGTCATTTGGAGAAAGAAAACTTTTGTTTTTTAATTTTAGCAAATATAAGGGTTCAGTACCTTCATTTCGCAGTTATAATATTTGGAAAATATAATAATACAAAAATAATAGTTTCTACTTTTTTCAATGCTTGAAAAAAAATATACATAAAATGTATAATAATTACTTCCTATACAACAATTTAAGTACCTTTACAATTTTTAAATGTTTGGGAAAATATAATTAAATGAAAAAATAATAATTCCTACTTTAACACTTGATACGGCCGTAAAGAAACTCTTGAAGGCAACATTCATTGCATATTTACTTCATTTAACTGTTACTTTATTTATATAAGCTAAATAGTTAAGTATTCACTGTATAAAAATAATGTACTGTAGCACAAACAGTATATCAATGTGCTTGCAACAGCAAGGTTATGGGTTCGATTCCCAGGGAATCGCTCCAGATAAAAACATTTGCATGAATGCTCAAAAGCTGAATGAATGGCTCTGGTGTCTTGACGTGTTGTGAAGCGGTTCTTACCCACAGCCCTGCAGGTGCACGTCCCATGAGGAAGAGGAGGAGGAGGAGGAGGAGGAGAAGAAATAACATCATCAGAATCACCTCAACTTCAACAACTCACATCATTAGTGCTTTAGAGAGATCAATTACAACACATGCTCATGAACATACGAGAGCGTCTAATGAGCTCGTTTTGAACATTTCATTTGGACGTGGCTACAGTGAGATGGACAAATGAAAGCAAATGAACTCGGGAGGAGGGGGCAAATGAAACTGGGTCTTGTTACGGGAGAGAGAACGGATCAAACGGACAGATGGATGAAGGGGTTTAAGGAAAGACACCTGACAGATGACTCTCGTAAGGTCAGTTGGCGTGATCTTAATTCCAAATCAAAAACACCTAAGCAATCATCAGATGTGAGACAGATGGACCCCAGCCAAACGGGTCACCACCAATTTAAAGGACATCCAAATCATCATCATAATGGTCTTTACTGTAACATCAACACACCATCCATCCCAAGGTCAAAGGTACAACAGTATAATCGGCTCTACCGGCAGAACCAAATGCGATTTTAACCTCGCAGATTCGCCAACACTTACCCTTGACTTTCCTTCTCCATCCTTAAAGAGTTCCACGTATGTAACCTCACCAACTACATGAGACATACAAAGGGAAAATACCACAGAGAACAAGGCATTTAAATCACCAGTGGGTCGCCCTGGGTACAACGCTACAGGAACACATACACCTGAACCCTGCGGCCCGCTCCTCACGAGCGGCGCCTCCAACCAGGCAGCTCTACCGCTACATTCATTGAATGCTAAAGATGTAGAAAAATCACAGGTTTGACCACCCACCTGTACAATCCTTCAGATCAAGCTACAGTGAATGACTACAGCAAATACCAGAATAGCCTAGAGTCAAAATATGTATTCACACCAGCCAGAACAGCGTTCAACTTCCCGCCCGGAGAAGAGGGAAAACGCTCATTCTTTACACTCCGCTACATGACAGATACGAGAGAGGGAGAGGACGGGACGGTGACGCTGCGCCCTCTGCGTGGGTTACCTTTCTCGCGCATTAGATCTTTAATTGCCTGCCACTTCATATCATAAGGGATATTGCTAATGAACACCCGGTTCCTGTGGGCGGCCTTCTTGTCTCCGCCGCCGCCGCCGTGACGCTCTTTGTAGGGATGGTAGCGGTGCGACTTTCGGCCCCCGGAGCTCTTCTCTTTGGGCTCCGGCTTCTCCTCGGCGTCGCTGCAGGGACACAGAGGAAACGCAGTGAACTTCCACAAAAATGACACACATCGGATAGTACAAAGCAATTCAACTACACAACTAACGGCCCGTTCGTTTCTAGAACGATAATTGTAATTTTTAATCACATGCGATTTGGCAAAGGCTGCGATTATTTTATGCGCAGCTTGTCGGAGCTGTACAGCTCTGTGATCAGTTGTAAATGCTTCTCCATCTGAACGCCAGAGGGCGCTCTCTCGCGCAGAAACTCCAAATATGCCCTGCCGCAGAAGTAGATAACGCGCGTCATTCCGGGAAATCCCTATGGGCATCATACTATTGGTGTAGCTGAATAAACAGAAGATGAAGATAAAGAGAAGCCACATCTCACAGAAGGACGCTCAACTGTCGTTATGAAGTGAATTTGGAGTTAATACATGTTATTGAATGTTGTCTTCTGTTGGACAAGATGTTAATAAATGCTTCATGTCTTGACACGTGTTGCTTATCCAAATGTACATTATAAACAACTCAAACTCGCACCGCTTTCAGATGGATTAGCATTTGGAGCCATATTTCATTGACAAGCTGCGCATAAAAAAAAAATAAAAAAAAAAGTAAAAAAATCCCACAAAGAATCGCGTTTAATTTCAATGTCATTTTTCGTATCGTGCGATAAATCGTGCAGCCCTAATGTCAATGTTTATCATTCGCTCTGAAAGTGATTCCAGTGATAGTTATTATTATTTATAACGGTTTATAAAACTATATCTTTATCGTTATATAGTTATTATCCTTAAATTACGTGTCATTAGCGAATTCACGGAAAAGCATCATAGCAATAAATTTAGTGGAAAAATATTTTTGAAGTTCTCAAACTCACAACAACTTCATCATAATTCATTTTTACTTTTTAATTTTGATCCAAAAGTTTAAAAATGTTTAAGTATTTAACCTGTAAAATATTTGTTCTTAATCGCATATATATACACACACTGGATATTTACCGTTGGTAAAAAACGTTCAAATTAATTTTCAATTTTTTTTTATAAAACACTACATAAAAATATTTTTTATAAACAACGCTTTCCTGAACAAAAGATGCTAGTATTTTCTCCTCTATTGTATATCCAAGTGAAACTGCTTCTCAAACAAGAACAAAAGTAGGGCGGGGCTTGATTTTGTGTGAGGGTAATTGATTGATGTTTGTCGTTTGCTGCAATATAAAAAAACAAAACAAAAAAAACAACAAGAATTATCCATTTTGATTTTATAGAGACTTTAACAAAAACTAAATGGGAAAAAAAATTTCACCCTTTCACATTTCCAAGATTCTCAAAAGTCGAAGTTATCATAGTTGGGTAAATTTCTGCACGGGGCGATTGGGAAACTGCAGCAAATATATATATATATATTTTTTTTTTTTTTTTTTTTTTTTAAATTACCACTTGCTCCAATAGCAAATGAAACAATCCACGATTTTCCAAAAGATGAAAAAATATATATAAAGAGATCGACTATATCAGTAAAAAGGAAATATATAGAAATTCCCTCACAGCAGCGTTAATTATTTTTTTGTCATTTAACGGTTACTGCCAAGGTAAATTAACACAGAATATAGCGTTATAAATGTATATTAAAAATGAAAATATTAAAATCTTTGCTAAATTCGCGATGTTGATGGTCCGTCGCTCATCATGGGGGCGGTTGCTATGGGTTACAGCTCTGATTGGCGCGCGCCACTAATGAACGCAGCGCCACAAAACAAACAAACGACACAGAAATAGGAGCTGAGAGGGACGGAAAAATAGAGGAATTATCTTCAGATACATGCATGACGAACAGAAACTGATCTTGAGGATAAAACAAACGCGTTTCTTTATCTCTGTGAACGCGCGCAGGCCGCGCAAACAACACGCGCGTGACAGACGGAACAACAAGCAGGATTTGTGATTTAAAGGGGTTTAAAATTACGTTTTAACGCCATTTGTGTTCTCCTGTGTCTGCTGGGGCTCCGGTTCTCCCTCGTCAGCCTGAGAATCGCCTGATTCTTCTTGCTTGTTGTCAGTCAGATCCAGCGCCAGCTCCGCGTCCGCCATCACTGCTGCTCGCTCTCAAGCGCGCGTCCGCGCTCAGTTATCGCGAGAGTAAAATGGCGTTTGAAAGAGCCGAGGATTTTCCTGGGTAGTTTCTGATACAATACAATTTCCATGTGCTGCACCTAAATATTGTTTATTTTCCACTAAAATATTATCTGGATAATCTTGTGCCTCCAGCAACAACAAAACAATGAAAACATTTACAATCTTCAAGGGAATCTTTCCTATTTGTTCATTTTATCCATAATACTGCTCATAATCTGTAAATATATCTATTCTGATTTAACCTTATTATCTAGTTTTCAATGTCAAGCTATTGTGCTTTATACATAACTGTTGGATGATTACATAGCAACACCTTAGCAACCACCCGATTACCCTAGCAACCGCATAGCAACACCCTAGCAACCACACAGAATACCTTAGCAACCACATAGCAACAACCTAGCAACCACCCAGAATAACTGCAAAGCAACACCTTAGCAACCACAGAGTATCTATCTATCAAAACTACTAAACTAAAACTTAAACTGAAAAATGTTCATAATCTGTAAATATATCTATTCTGACCTCATTTTCTAGTTTTCAAAGTCAAGCTATAGCGCTTTATACATACCTGTTGGATGGTTGTGGTTTGCTATTGGTGGATCTCATGTGAGTGACAGGTTGCCCCGCCCTCGTCATCAGAGAAGAGATGCTGCAAGAGGGAGGAGAAGATATTCTGATTCAAGATTACGAGAAACATGAATTTAACACAATAATGATGATGAGCACAAATTTGAATAGCCTATTACATAAAAAAAAAAAAAATGTCAATGTTGATTTCATGGTGACTTTAAATTGCACAAGATCAAGATCAATAATCCACTTTCCAGCACTTCACATGTTTATTGCCTCTTTAAGATGAATCATTTGTTGTGTTCCTCGAAGTCGCTTCATATAAAAGCGTCTGCTAAATGAATAAATGTAAGTCATTATGATACTACTGTGCAATAAACTACTTTTATAATGACAATAGAGTGAATCACATAAAAAAATTTTAAAAATCCCACAGGTTATCCTCGTTTGACCGCCATCAACTTAAAAGGCAAATTTTCATGTTTAAAGACCGAATACTGTGATATAATATTAATATTAAAAATGTGTAAAATATTACATTTAGCTTCTATTACGTTATTACTTTTTCCTGCTCACTGTTAGATGTATTATTTATTTATTAAAAACAGTTTCTCTTATTTATTTTAATCAAAATTTTAATCATCTTATTTTTGTTATTAAGATCAACTTGTCTTATTATTTTAATCAATTTTATTATTTTTTTGTATTTATTTTGTTTATTCTTATTTTATTGTTTTTTTAATGTTTATTATTTATTTTTTTAACCAAATGCTTTATTTTATATATTTTTTTTATTTAATCTTATTTTTGTTATTAAGATCAATTTGTCTTATTTATTATTTTAATCAAATGTTTTATTATTTTTAATCATTTTTATTTATTTGGTTTAATCTTATTTTAAATTGTTTTTTAAGTTATTAGCCTAATTAATTTATATATTTTTAATCAAATGTTTTATTTTAATAATGTATTTATTTAGTTTAATCTTGATTTATGATTTATTTAGATACATTTCTCTTATTTATTATTTTAATCAAATGTTTTATTTATTTAATAATTTTTTATTTGTATAAGTCACTTTGTATTAATTAATTATTTTTAATGTTTTTTTTATTTTAATCCTTTTTTTAAAAATGCATTTAGTTCAATCTTATGTTTTATTATTTATTTATTTTTACATTTGTTGCAGCAAATTTCCCCAGTTTAAAAACCCCTGCCCTAGCAACACACTCCAAACTCTCTCATGACTACCCACTACACCCTAGCAACGCCCTAGTAACCACCCACAACACATTGGAATCGGTGCCGAGTTTTGCACTGCACTCACATATTCGCATAATCTAAAAAATCGGTGATGCTGGTGGCATGTTGGGTTAAAGGGCGTCGCTGTGCCTTTAAAAGCACGCAGAGCCGCATCAGTCATGCTGGAGCATCTAATGATGCTTTAAGAACAAGGTCTAATTGAGTTGACACACAGAAAGCGCCAGCCCACCTCTGCGCTCTCGTCTCGAGGCACAACAGCCTGCTGGGAACGCCAGCCGTCACATTTCAGAGGGAGCGTTCACAGACCTGACATGCAGGAGCAAGAATCAAGAGACAGCATCACCAGCTGAGACTAACAAGTGGTTGCTGATCTGAGAGAGAGAGAGAGAGAGAGAGTGTTTGCAGGTACACACAGAGCGCAGGAAGCGCAGGCGGCTGCAGGCAGAGCGTTGTCTGCGCGCCGCTGCCTCTCACTCCCTCCGAGCCAGCGGAACTCCCGCTTCTGCAGTGATGAGGGGAGCGACAGCAACCGCAGGAATAACAGACTGACCAGGTCTGGCAGAATGAAGCCGAAATGAAGGTGAGATGCTTTTCGATTCGAGCTCGAATGCATGTCGTTCCTCAGCCACCTGCTGCTCATCCACACCCACCTCCACCTCCTTCCCATCTCTCTCTCTCTCAAACTGTTATGCATGTGAAAGACATGTGATTATCAGTCGAATCGCCGCTGGAACGCAACAGGTCGTTCACGTGCGTGTGCTGACTCAAGTGTCCGCTCCGATTAAAGATGTCGCCTGCGTTCTGCAATCTCTGACTCTGCAAAAGCGATCGGTCCTGATATTCCTCAAGTATATTTGCTGCACTGCATTCTGCTGGAGTTCTGCTGCAGTTCTGTGCTGCTGAGACATTTCATATCACCTGTGATTAGACGGGTGCGTGCTGCTGGTTACTAATAGAGCACAAGAGAGTCTGCAAACACACCACAAAATCTGAGCTTTTGTCCCACTGGTTTTCTTAAGATATAAGCGAGTGCTTTTTGCATTAATGACCCGCCATGATGCACCAGGCTGTCAGTGAACACTGTCTACTGTTAGAAGTTTTCAGTAATAGTCCACTTGAATGATACTGATAATTTTGCTCTTGGAAATACAAACAAAACATCAGATGAATGCAGTTCCTCAACAAACAATTCCTGGAGCCACGTCCTGCTCTAACACCAGCTCTAGCTGTGTGTTGCGTAACACTGGCCATATTTACATGCACATCACCCTTTAAGGGGTTGGGTATCGTATGAATTTTAGCGAAAAAAACTAAAAAACACTAACATTTTCCTACAGTTTTAACAAAAATACCACAGCAAAAACAACTGGACTAACTAATATAAATTTCAAAGATTGTTAAAGATAAGTAAACTAAAATTTGAACAAATAAACAAATTGCACTAATAAATACAACTGAACAAAGTTCAGGTACAGAAATCGTAATCAAATGTAAAATAGCACTGCATAGTTTTCTTTTTAGAAATGAAATATAGATTAATTCTTATTAAAGTTACAAAAGTTATTCAGTCAAGGTCAGTGGGTGATTTTCTTTTTCTCTTGTTCTTTGATAATGACACAGACGGCAGCAGGTTTATTAGGCTCCTGTCACTTTAGGACTGAATGCACGGATCCAATACGCGTTTTCATTCTCAACTGTTTACGTTCACTTAAAGAGGATCTATAACGCTCCTTTCACAAGATGTAACATCAGTCTCTGGTGTCTCCAGAATGTGTGTGTGAAGTTTCAGCTCAAAATCCCCCACAGATCATTTATTATAGCTTGTCAAATTTGCCCCTATTTGGGTGTGAGCAAAAACACGCTGTTTTTGTGTGTCCCTTTAAATGCAAATGAGCTGCTGCTCCCGCCCCTTTCCAGAAGAGGGCGGAGCTTTAACAGCTCAACAACAACAAAGCTGGAGAATCTCACGTAGCCAGAATGAGGATTGCCAGTAACGGTGTTCAGCCTTACATTGATTAATGTTCTGTGTATTTGTGCGTATATAAGACGCGTACGAGAACTCAATTCAATATTGCGCACTATATGAGAGGCGTTTCTTTCTGCTTTTTTCCAAAAAATCTGTTTTGGTGTAATGTGTACAGATGTCTAAACAATAAATAGGCCTACGTAAATTTGTGCACTTAAGTCTTATTTAAAAAGGCCTTTCCAAAATTTTGATGTTATTTTTGTGCTCTACTCGAACAGGTTTTCATGCTTGAATGTTGATTATTTTCCTCATATTCTCCATTGTTGCAGCTCCTCTCTTCCCAGTCTGTCAGTAACGCTCTGTTTCTGTGTCTATGAAGCCCCTCCTTCTGAAAAGCACAATGTGCTCTGATTGGTTGGCTGGAGCAGTGTGTTGTGAATGGTCAAGCACTTCGAGCGTGTTTGGTAAATCCCCCGCCCCTTACAATCACCGCTAGTTTTAACACACTACTAACTAACTCAACCAGGCCCCGCCCCTTTATTCTGCGTATGAATTATTTAAATGAATATATTGTTTCCGGAAGAATACTCAAGACTACAATGGAGGCGTTTCAGGGAGTTTAGAAACAGTGCGCAATGATATAGGGGCCGTTTACATGACCGTTTTCAACTAAAAAAAGTACTAACTTCTTATTAATTTGGGCCGTTCATTTACTCGACAATGGCATTTTGGTGGCCTGAAAAGCAAACTTTTGAAAACGGTTTCAAAAAGAAAATGATACCGTTATCATCTCTGTGTAAACTACAAAATTGCGCATGCATATTACTGTTCAGTTTAAAGGAGCATAGTGTTTCTTTCTACAAAGTGACATCGCCATCTACTGGCCAGGCAGCAGAATACAGCGTTTTTAGTCGTTTTCCAGGATCTGTGCGAACGGGGATTGCTTTGTACGGAGTGCCGCACATGACATGCAAGAAAAAAATGAAATTGTGCGCACAATTTACTAAAATGCGAGAGGGAACGAGATAGTAAATGATGTGCACATTTTAGTAAACCGAGGGAACGGATTAGTAAATCGTGCGCATGATTTAGCCTACTATTTTTTTCCTGCATGTCATGTCCGGGGATCCGTAGCTTTGACAATGGCGTCGCAAAAAATTCAAAGTTAAATCTTTTCCGTTTTTAGTACGTTGTCATGTAAACGTATCTTCAGAGAGAAACTCCCTTTGGAGGAACTTTGTACTTTGGAACTTTGCAGAACTTTTTCATGCTCAAACAGCAACATTACACACTAAAGAAAGATAAACATGGAAATAAGCAAATAGCTATGAAGTGCCCTTGTCTGATTGATTCCATAAAATATCCCTTACCTTCACAGGCGTCCATCCATCCGTGTTGATCCCCAACCTATCGATGCTTGCAGGATGACGGGGCTCGTCTGGGAACATGTGTAGCATTCATTACAACCACAGCCTAACGGCCATGAGCAGCAGTGACATCATGGCCTATTCTCTGAGCCTGGAGCAGAAGACGGCGTTTGCGTTTGTGGGGATGTTGCTGGTGTTTCTCGGCTTGTTGATCGTCAGGTGTTTCAGGATCCTGCTGGACCCCTACAGTAGCATGCCGTCATCCAGCTGGGGCGACGGGCTAGAGGGGCTGGAGAAAGGGACGTTTGAATACGCTCTTACTTGAGACTACGTTCCCAAAGCGGTTACAATCCATTCTAGAGCCCTCTAAATCATGTAAAGCCTTCGCACCATACAGGGACGTAAACACAGGATGCACTCTAGATGTTTTGAGATATAAAATGTTGAGACTATTTTTAGCACACCGTCCTAAAAGGTTCAGTAATGCAATGGGCAAAGATGTCTGCTTGATGCATGCGCACACAACTGCAAAACAACGGTGATGGATCACAAGAACGTGTCCTGTGTGAACGTCCCCAAAGGGTGTGAGAATTCATCAAAACCTGCTACTTCATATGCAGACAGTATTTTTGTCTTGTTTGCCAGTACAAATATCTAAAAATTCTTAAATCAAGATGCATTTACTTGAGACTTAATGACTTAAGTCTTATTTTCTGAAAAATTGCTCAAAATTAAAGGTGCAGTAAAGGTCCACACATGATGAGGGAGTTGAGAGAATGAGCCAATCAGCAGTAGGGGGCGTGTCCACTCATGATGGGGGAGGAGAAAGAATGAGCCAATAAGCAGTAGATGGCGTGTTCACTCACGATGGGGAAGAGTAAGCCAATCAGCAGTAGGGGGTGTGTCCACATGATGGGGAAGGAGAGTGAGCCAATCAGCAGTAGGGGGCGTGTCCACATGATGGGGAAGGAGAGTGAGCCAATCAGCAGTAGGGGGCGTGTCCACATGATGGGGAGGAGAGAGAATGAGCCAATCACCAGTAGGAGGCGTGTTCACTCACGATGGGGAAGAGTAAGCCAATCAGCAGTAGGGGGTGTGTCCACATGATGGGGAAGGAGAGTGAGCCAATCAGCAGTAGGGGGTGTGTCCACATGATGGGGAAGGAGAGTGAGCCAATCACCAGTAGGAGGCGTGTCCACTCGTGATGGGGGAGGAGAAAGAATGAGCCAATAAGCAGTAGATGGCGTGTTAACTCACGATGGGGAAGAGTGAGACAATCAGCAGTAGGGGGTGTGTCCACTCATGATGGGGGAGGAGAAAGAATGAGCCAATAAGCAGTAGGGGGCGTGTCCACATGATGGGGGAGGAGAGTGAGCCAATCAGCAGTAGGGGTGTGTCCACTCATGATGGGGGAGGAGAGAGAATGAGCCACTCAGCAGTAAGGGGTGTGTCCACACATGATGAGAGAGTTGAGAGAATGAGCCAATCAGCAGTAGGGGGCGTGTCCACTTGCGATGGGGGAGGAGAAAGAATGAGCCAATAAGCAGTAGATAGCGTGTTAACTCACGATGGGGAAGAGTGAGCCAATCAGCAGTAGGGGGTGTGGCCACTCATGATGGGGGAGGAGAGAGAATGAGCCAATCACCAGTAGGAGCCGTGTCCACTCGTGATGGGGGTGGAGAAAGAATGAGCCAATAAGCAGTAGGGGGCGTGTCCACATGATGTGGGAGGAGAGTGAGCCAATCAGCAGTAGGGGTGTGTCCACATGATGGGGGAGGAGAGTGAGCCAATCAGCAGTAGGGGCGTGTCCACATGATGGGGAAGGAGAGTGAGCCAATCAGCAGTAGGGGCGTGTCCACATGATGGGGAAGGAGAGTGAGCCAATCAGCAGTAGGGGCGTGTCAACTCACGATGGGGGAGGAGAGAGTGATCGAGCGGGAGATTTGAAGAAACACTGTAGAAAGAGAGATGCCTGAGAGACATTACTAAAAAAGAGAGTTCTTCATGGAACCATCGATGCCAATAAAGAACCCTTTAGAGTGTAAGGAAAATAATCTTGTTTTCCCTATGAATTAAGTTTATTGGCATAGATTTGTTGTTTTTTAAGCATAAAATTTTGATACATTTTTCAGAAAACAAGACTTAATATCTTTGGTCATTCTGCTTCTCCAGTAAATGTTTCTTGATTTAAGAATGTTTAGATTTTTGTGCTGGAAAACAAGACAGAAATACATCATTTTTTACAGTGAATTTTGAGTACGATGTCACTCCATTTAGCCACTGGGCATCTCAGGGAAGAGGAGAAAAGACTTGAACTAAAAGAAAACAAGATGGCACATATATGAGGATGTGAACAGGGTAATTTCACCCTTTCATTCATGCCGCCCGTCCATCGTTCACCCCGTTTAGTAAAGTATGTCCCCGCTGCAGTTTGCATACTTGCGTAGAGAACGTTTCTGGCCTAACTCTCCTGTTTACTGTGATCTGTGTCTCTGAGGACAATCGAACTAAAATAACCTGCTGTTTCTGAGAAGCTGTGAAGTCTTAAAGCAGTGCAAACATCGTCTGTTTTTCTCCACTTCTGCTGGATTGTGTTTCTAGCACATATTTGCAATCAATCTCTCTTCACTTACTGCCTATGAAAACATCTGCACACAGATATAAAGCCGCAGAGACTTTGAGAGTGAAGATTCTTGAATGTCACGTCTGAAATTGTGACACATCCTGCCACCTCCATGTTTGTTTGATTGTTTGTTTGCGTGACAGAGGAAGGGTGTGTCACCATGACAACAGCAGAAAAACGTGAGCCGGATCCGAGTGATGCACCAATGAAAGCGTAGCTCATCTCCAGTGTTCTAGTGCTGTGAATCTGCCTTACTGTTACTCGGACTGGATTTCTGTGCCTTCATTTAGTGACGGTAGCATATCTCTCATGGAACGATCTGTGTGTGTGTGTGTGTGTGTGAGTGTGTGTGTGTGTGTGCAGTGGGTTCATGTGATGAGGATGATGAAGATCACTGTGTTTCTCTGATGCTGAAGATGGTCTGTGTTTGTTCGTCGGCTGGAATAAAACAATTATGGACCTTTTCCTTTTGCTGTCAGTTTATTTCCTAAAACATAAAAATCAAAATTCACTTTATTTCTTTTGTAATTGGGTCACTGACAAATAAGGTTTTTAAAAGTAAAAAAAAAAAACATAATGGAGATATAATAAATTTTGAATTTTTATTAAGTGTTAACAATGAGATGATGTGGTTTTTATAATCAATTAACACTGATTTTGTCATTTATTATAAGATGGACAAAATTTGTCACCAAAAAAGTCATTCGGTTTAACCAAAATTTTGGTTTTACCGAATGACACTTTTGGTTACACCGAATGACGATATTTTTAAACAATGCTAACAGGAGATATCTAGCTAGCAAAAGGACAATCAAACATTTTATATTTAGTACAAGTTTTTTAAAACATTACAACATTTTCCATGTTTTATAGCGGTTGCACCGAATGACCTTTTGACACTACAAAATCTTTAAAATACCTTTATATGAAGCAAAATATAATTAAAACTTTTGGATTCAATAAAACAGATCTAGTTGTACTACCTTACATACTTTGCCATGTCATATCTTTGTTTTTTATTATTATTAAGGCCAAAAAATGACCCGTCATTTGCGTCATTGACCCAAACTCATGTTAAACATCTTATTTTGGATGATTCATCAGTGCACATTATACACAATGACTTTCTTACTCAGTACGTTTGTCATGTTTTCCAGAACAGAAAATATTAAATTATAATGCATTTACTTGAGAAGCAAAATTACTTAAGATATTAAGTCTTATTTTCTGAAAATTGAATTTATGCTTAAAACAAGAAAAAGAAACTTAAAAACTATCTTGAAATTAATGCTGATACATTTTTCTTTCAGTAAACAAGACGTCATATCTTCAGTCATTCTGCTTCTCCAGTAAATGTATCTTGATTTAAGAATGTTTAGATATTTGTAGTGGAAAACAAGACAGAAGTTCTGAGGAAGAAAGGGGTGTATTTAGTCGTTTTATTGCTTCTGTTTAGTCGCTTCTGTTGTAGTAGAAAATCTTGTAAATAGTTCACACATTCATTTAATGCTGGTTAACATTTAACATAAAGGTTATAAATAAAGACAGATTGAAAAAAGCCTCACCTTTGGGATAAATGCATGGAGACGCTTTTGTCGTTTCTCCTCAGAAGTGTGTGGAGATTCAGGAGGAGAAATCTCACATTCAGATCTGAAACACACATTCTTGTTGCACTCAGAAATGCATTATATTATGCAAGGAAAATGGGTCGTGAATGCGAAAAGAAGTGAGTTTGTGCAAATATCTGCCAATTTGGTCAGAAAAATCAACTTCATTCAAAGGGAAAACAAGACAATTTTTCTGACTCCATTGGCAGATATTTGTTCTTGTTTTAAGCACAAACTCACTTGATTTTAATGCATTTTTCATTAATATGTTCAGTAATTTTGTTTCTCCAGTAAATGTATCTCGATTTAAGAAAGTTTAGATATTTGTACTGGAAAACAAGATGGAAACACTGAGGAAGAACATCATTTTTTGCAGTGCACATGCCGCTGAGCGAGACGTCACATCACTTTTAGCCTGAACGAGATGGTCTGTAACCATAGTGACCGCTGTCTGTGTCCATAGCATTGTCCATTGGTTGTGTCTGTATTATGTCGATGGCTGTTTATAATCATACTGCTTCCAGACAGTTGGCTTTTAACAGAGAATCCTTTGGCTGTGTGCACACACACACACACACTCTCACATTTACACTCACACACACTCACACTGATAACATGATGTCTTCTCCCGGAGGCGCTCTGAGGAATATGTGAAGGACAGAAAAAGCAAACCACTCAATTGATGGAGTCAAACCTGCTTCACATCACACGAACGGCCCAAAATCACATCCAATGCATCTAGAACGTGGCTCTGCTCAAGGTCAGAGGTCAAACGACCACGCCCACATCACCTTCAGCCAATCAGAAGTCACTCGGTGACCTTTCCTATCAATCCCACTGGAGCGAAACCTTCCCAAGGTCAACCAGACAGCTGTCTTTTTCAAGGGGGAGTCAACATTACACAACTTATGAGTTATAGGTAATAAGGAAGTATTTTTGTAATGTGTCAGAACTGCCCAGAGCAAGTTCCCATAATTGCTGGCTTTACATTAACCTCATCAACAGAGAAACACTTCACATGACCAGCCATCACACCTCCAATGCCACAAGTCATAAAGAGAAACGGGTGAAACTGTTTTACAAGAATGCAAGAATGCAAAGTCAATTTGCTGTTACAATCGACTGAAGACATGCAAATAAAAGCATCCGCACATCTTTCTTAACACGCCGCATCTGAACGTTCTGCTCGACACAGAATAAAACCATCATAAAACCAGGCAAAGCATCTCTAATATCCATGATTTTATCAGCTGTTAATATTTAAGCTCTTCGCCTTTGATGGAGCGAGAACATTTTCACCCCCATCACAACAGGATGGACCAATGAGCTTCCACCTGAGAACTCCAGCAGCTATATAACGTGTCGCGTAAACACACAAACCAAACGCATCTGGAGACTCCATCTATTTCACTGTTTGACTCAATTCACTCCTGATGGAGAATCCAGGGTTTGAGAGATCCAAAGATGACCCTCCGCAGTACGAGGAGACGTCTTTCTCCAGCAACGGCTTCAGGAACGGGGAACGGCGAGCCGTGCGGTCGTCTGTGGTCAGTGCTTTTGGACACGACACTCTGGACCGGGTGCCGAACGCCGACTTCTATCGTAACGCGGCGAGCATCAGCGGACACAGAGCCATCAGACCTTCCCTGCAAGAGCTGCACGATGTTTTCCAGAAGGTGAGACATGCATGAACACAAAACATGGAAGATTCTCTCTAAGAATAAAGGTTCTTAATTGGTGTAGATGTTCCATGAAGAACCTTTAATATCCACTGAACCTTTCCATCGCATTAAAGGTTCTTTATAGTGGGAAAAAGGGTTGTTCAGAAAGAAATCCCAATCATCCCAAACACAAACTGATGATTTGATCCAGAACAAAACCAAGATTGGATTTTGTGATCTAATCTGATTTCAGAATCATTTCTGAACAACAACTCATTTTCAAGATTTGATCCAATCCGATAGCCGAAATCAGATTACTTTTGAACAGCTGACCCCGAGTTATTAAAATGTTCTTCAAACTAAGAAGAAAAGTGGTTCTTTTAAAAAATGATCACTGAAAGGTTCTTTGGGGAATCAAAAATGGTTCTTCTATGGCATCATCACTGTGAAAACAACATTTTTATGCACTTTTTCCCAACAAAGTATTAATTTCAGATGTTCCCATTCAGTTAATTTTGAATGTTTTAAAAACGTTATTTCGAGGTTATGTGAACGTTATGGAAACATTCCATTTTATCGCTCTGTAAACATTATGTTCTGAAACATTTAGAGGAACATCCAACTAAAACGTTTCAGAAAAAGATGTATAAATAATGTTTTTGAGAACATTATAAAAGACCAGATAACTTTGAACAAACGTTCTATTAACGTTACTGGAAGAACGTTTCTTGAGAGAACTTAGCTGACTTGTGAAAATGGGTTATATTAGCAATGTATATAATATTTCCAAACACAAAGCAAATAAGCCTCTAAAATTAAAAACAAAACAAAAAACTTTTATTCAATAAACCAGTAATTGCTCACGGATGAGGTGATCCGTCCTTCCCATGAGCCACAGCAGAAGTGATATTTTATTAACATAAATCCAACAGATGATTCATGACTCAGACAATCACAGTTTGTTGAGCTGATTTCAAGTGGGTGTCGTAACGGTGGCCCGGCGGTGACCCGACGCAGACGAAGATCAATAACCAACCTAATGAGAAAGCCAGAGAGAAAAGCACTTGGTTTATGAGTAACGATCTTCTGCGGCTAATGCATTGATCTGCTGGCCATAAACGAGGTAATTAATGCAAACAAGGGCTAAAAAGTTTGCGCTGATCCAGAAAGCACGCAGTCATGATGTCAGAGAAACTTATTTGCAGAATGTTTCCAATTCATTTGCTCGAAATTTCTAATGCGAGGAAGAAACGAGGAAAACGAAAACAGCAAAGTCACTCCTTAAATGTTCTTAAGCATTTGTCTTCTGAGTCTTCTACAAAACACAGAACCACACAACTACAGAAGTATTATGCTATACATTTGGTTAGTTGACATGCAACACTGCAAAATATGATGTTCTTCCTCAGTGTTTCTGTCTTGTTTTCCAGCACAAATATCTAAACATTCTTAAATCAAGATACATTTACTGGAGAATGACTGAAGATATTAAGTTTTGTTTACTGAAAACTTGCTCAAAATGAAGTGAGTTTTTGCTTTAAATAAGACCAAATATCTGCTAATGGAGTCAACTTAACTCAAAGTCAAAAATACTGAGTAAGAAAATAATAGTTTGCAGTATAAAAGTGAACATGTAAAATGCACAAAGCGTGCACCAAGTGCTCCATTTTAACTTCCCGTTTATCATCAGAATGGAGGCCTTAATATCCCTAATATGGTTGAGGACAGTGAAAGAGCAGATGACTCGACGCTGGGCGATGTGGAGTCGGTCATCCCGCTGGAGGAGAAGAAGGACACAGGAGGTGTGGTGAAGTTTGGTTGGATCAAAGGAGTTCTGGTGAGTTCTTCGACACAGAAAACACTCATAACGTTTAAAACGGCGCTCTGATGCCGTGCGGTTGTGTTCACAGGTGAGATGCATGCTGAATATCTGGGGTGTCATGCTGTTCATACGGCTGTCATGGGTGTTTGGACAAGCAGGAATAGGTGAGATGTTCTTCCCCGTGACCTTCAGAAACCTTTTCTGAGCACACACAGCAGGTGCTCATTTATATTCAGCACAGAAAACTGTGAGCCACACACACCCTTAAAAATAAGAGCGATGCAAGGTTTCCTTTCAGTCAGCAATTCTTGAATCATATTTTCAAAGTGTGAAGAACATCCCAGCTAACAGGGAATGTCTTGTTTCCAGTCCAAATATATCTAAAAATTCTTAAAACCAGATGCTTTTACTAGATAAGGGGGTAAGAAAAGTAAATAGAAACAAGATTATTTCCCTTTCTCAGGGAACTATGGTTTCATATGTAATCTGAGACGTTCCCTTTCGAGGGAACTCACGCTGCATCTGATAGGATCGCTTTGGGAAGCGATCCTATCAGATGTTGTGTCTTGTTCCCTTTCTCAGGGAACTATGGTTACATACGTAACCTGAGACAATTTCTTACCCCACTGGCAGATAATTTTGCTTGTTTTAAGCAAAAACTCACTTAATTATGATTTTTTTCCCCCCAGAAAATGAGAAAAAATATCTAGTAAAAGCATCTGGATTTAAGAATTTTTAGATATTGAGAAAAATACTATAAAAATACTAAATAAGAAAAGCATTGAACGTTCTGGCAAGGTTATGAACAAACGTTCTTGCAGTAACATTAATAGTTCATTCAGTTATTTGGTCTATAATAACATTCTCAAAACATTAGGACAAAAACGTTATTTATATATCTTTCATTTCTGAAACATTTTACATTGACATTCGTCTAATGATGTTTAAATGTTGCAGTTTCAGAACATTCAAAGAAAGTAAAAGTAAGGTTTGCAAAATTAAATGTTCCCTTAACATTCGCATATAACATTTTTAAAACTTTTTAAACGTTTTGAACCTTCAGAGAACATAAAGAAATAACATTTTTATATCTTAATGGGAACGTTAGGAAAATGTTCCTGTTATCTTTGTTTTAGTTTTTCCACTATAAACTAATTTTTGAGTAATGGAACTCTTAAAGGTAGGAACCATCAATGCCAATAAAGATTTATAATATTTATTTTTAAGAATGAGGAATATTTATACTCAGAGATACTTTCAGACCTCAGGAGATTTCATACGGTTCTCAGTTAGGATTGAAGTATTAATGTTTCTAAAAACTCCTTGTGGAGAAATAGAAACAGACACAAATGAGTCAATCGTTGAAACACAATGAGTAAATGAAACTGAAACAATGTACAGAGCAGCTCAGAAACACCAACATTTTGAGTTTTTCCACAAGCTACTAACATTGATGTCAAAAAAATGTAGTTTGGTCTTGGAAGGATTTGATGAGAAATGCTGGAGCTTGTATTGTCACGTCTCAGCACAGTTGTTGAATTCTCTTCTCAAACTCAGGAGAAACATCTTAGAAGGTGTAAGGGCGTTTTCACACCTCGTTTGGAGCATTTCTTCTCTTCAGAACCGGATGCTTTTTCTCTCTTAGATCCGTTCGTTTAGGCATATATGAACATGGCAATCCACACCAAAACAATCATTCCAAGATCACTTGAACGAAACGGTCTCGGCCCGCTTGAAAACAAACTCTGAAGCGGTTCGGTTGAGGTGAGAAAGCAAGTTTGCGTGTGTCTCGACAGATACAGATAAAGCCACAATAAGCTCACGGACTAAACTTGTCAATCCATCTCAATGGCCGACACAGAGGAAACTCTGAATAAAAGCTTTGATATGCTGCCTTGTGAAAGCGAACCGAATCAAAGAGTCTCTGTTAAGTCCCTGTTTCGGAACAAAGCAAACAATCTACAGGTCTAAAAATGGCCTTAGTTTCGCTACACAGCAAGATCTGTGCAGAGTACATTTGGTCCCTCTCTATATAGTGTTAAAATAACACTGAAGCAGAGTTAAAGTTAATGAGATAATTAAGAAATTAATGAAGTGATGATTGAGCATTAGTGATGAACACCTGCTGTTAACAAGCAGAATCACTGAAGAAAAGAGAAACACAAAAACTACAACTGACTTTTACTCTGTTTCAGTGTTATTTTAACACTATTTAGACTATATGTACTCTAAGTAGAGTTGATTTAACTCTGGGGATTTTTCTGTGTATGGTACGTGTGGAACACGCTGAAGGTCACCGCTGATGTTTATGGTGCGGAACTAATAGCGCATCAGAAGTTTCTGTGACGGTTCTGAGAAGTTCAGTTCCAGTCAGACGCCTCCAGCTGCAGGCCAAACACATTACAGTCCATCACAAACTCACTGCCGTTACCTATTTTATGAGGTGTGAGTGACTGCAGGCCATGAGCGCTTTTATTCCTCAATGATCCCATTATAGCGCTGAACAAACACACTTGCTGTGTTAATGTGCTGAGAGTTTATATATGGTTCAGGTTTGACTATTCTAGTGAAAACGTCCTCAATAATATAGTGAAACGGAGACTAGCGAGTTTAAAATGGCGTATTAATCAGCCAAATCATGTTTCTTTTTAAATCTAATGTTTTGCACAGGTTTCTGTGAGGGTCTGGACATTGAAAATCTGATAGAAGAGCTGATATAGTCAAACATGTGTGTGTGTTTATATCCTGTAAAAAGTGAAAATGTGAGTTATAATCCAGCCAAATGTTCTGTCATCATTTACTCACCATCATGTCTTTCCAAACCCGTATGACTTTCTTATTTCTGTGGAACATAAAAGAAACAGATGTTTGAAATGTGTCATCTGATGTATTCAGGATGTCCTTCTTCAGTATTTTTGTCTTGTTTTCCAGCACAAATATCTAAACTTTCTTAAATCAAGATACATTTGCTGGAGAAGCAAAATTACATGAGAAAAGTCTTGTTTTGCATCAAAATGAAGCGAGTTTATATGCTTAAAACAAGAATAAAGATCTGCCAGTGGGGTCAGAAAAATAATAGTTTTCCCTTTCAATTGAGTTGATTTTTCTGACTCCATTGGCAGATATTTGTTCTTGTTTTGAGCATAAATTCACTTAATTATGATGCATTTTGCTTCTCCAGTAAATGCATCTTGATTTAAGAATGTTTCGATATTTGTATTGGAAAACAAGACCAAAATACTGAGGATGGAGATAAATTTTTGCAGTGCAGTCATATTAAGTCACCACATGAAGATTATTTCATGTTATCTGACAAAATGTGTGTGTGTTTCAGGTTTGGGAATAGTGGTCGTGTTGTTGAGCATAGTGGTGACCAGCGTCACGTGTCTGTCCATGTCGGCTATATGTACCAACGGTGTGGTACGAGGAGGTAAAACACACTTTAAATGAGCAACAACAGAATCCAGTCTTCATCTTGAGCTCATGAATGTGTTTGTGCTCTAGGCGGAGCGTATTACCTCATTTCCCGCAGTCTGGGTCCTGAGTTCGGCGGCTCCATCGGTCTGATCTTTGCGTTCGCCAACGCCGTGGCCGTGGCCATGTATGTCGTTGGGTTTGCTGAAACTGTGGTGGAGATACTCAAGGTAAAAATCCATCCAAAATGCATAAACCAGCATGGAAATCCAGCCGGTCTATCTCAACACGTCTATCTTCTCTTTCCAGGAAAATGACGCTCTTATAGTGGATCCAATGAATGACATCAGGATCATCGGCTGTATAACGCTGGTTCTGCTGATGGGCATCACTGTGGCTGGTATGGAGTGGGAGGCAAAGGTAAGACCAGATGCATGCTGGGATTGAGTTTTTGCTTGTCCTGACAGCAGCTGAAGAACCTTCTCTCTCTCTATAGGCTCAAGTCGGTCTGTTGGTGATCCTGCTGGTGGCCATCGGCAATGTATTTGTGGGAACAGTGATTCCCTCCACCAAAGACAAGCGTTCCAAAGGCTTCTTTAACTATCAAGGTGAGACATGCATGAAATTTTAGGAATAGTCATGTTTTCCCATCTGAGGCCCAAAGTATCAGTCTCATCTCTTTCTGAAACAGAATCCATTGCAAAGGAAAACTTTCTACCAGAATTCCGGGATGGAGAAACGTTCTTCTCTGTTTTTGCCATCTTTTTCCCGGCAGCCACTGGGATCCTTGCTGGAGCCAACATCTCTGGCGATCTGAGGGTAAGAGCGAGTGACTGGTACATGTATGATCTTAAATCAGATGCTGTTCAACATTTTCACACACTGTCGCCTCTGATCTTTTTCCAGGATCCTCAGGCAGCCCTTCCCAAAGGAACGCTGCTGGCCATCTTCATCACAGGGATAACGTACCTGGGCATCGCACTGGTTGTTTGTGAGTCCTGAACGCACACTTGTAATTACTCTCTCCAGTCTCAGTCTGGACGTCTAACAGAGCCATTGCACTGATTCTTGGCAGCCGTCACGGTGGTTCGAGATGCGACGGGGAACCGCAACGACACTATTCCAGTGGGTTCCAGTTGCAACTTCTCTTCGGCCTGCAATCTGGGCTACGACTTCTCAATCTGCCAGACCACCAAATGCAACTACGGCCTCATGAACAACTTCCAGGTGTGATCTGAAGGAATGAATCAGAAATACAATTGCTGAAACTCATGAAAATGATTGATTTTTGGACCTGTACATGTTGTTAACAGTGAGACTCACCGGTGTGTGTGTTTGTGTAGGTAATGACTCTAGTGTCTGGGTTTGGACCTCTCATCACCGCAGGAACGTTTTCGGCCACACTCTCCTCAGCTCTTGCGTCTCTAGTGAGCGCGCCCAAAGTCTTTCAGGTCAGAGATCACACACCTATTATGCTTTTTGGGATATTACCTTTCATGTAGTGTGTATTATAGCTGTTTGTGAAAGTTTCAAAGATCAAAGTTCAGAGTTTTTGTCTCCCAAAAGAAAGAGTTGATTCTGAACAGAAACGAGTCATCAGTCTCTGCTGAACCTACATAGGTTTATAACTAATTTGCATAATGCCATCCTGTGATCTTCATTGGCTGAATAGCGTCTCTTTGCCCCGCCCTCAAACACTGTAGTTGTATCTGAGACTGGAAGAGACTTTGGTTTGTGGTGTTCATGTTGTTCTTGTTTGAGAAGCCATTGCACATGGATATATGAGAAGACTAGTGGCTTCAAGTTCATGCAAACTTTAAACCCAATATATGCCTGATCAGTTATAGACGTTTATAGGATGACCTTATAATACTACATAAAACACAGTAAACAGTAAAAGACTGGATGACCTTGTAAAGAAGCTCTTAAAAATCTTGCATCAACATTAATCATTATGTTTTGACACAGCAATTACAAGTAAAGTTTTTGTTATCTTTGCGGGAATGTGATATAAAGGTTGTACACTTATCTTTAGCAACACTGTGAAAGTAAATAGCGCATAGCACACACATACCAGATATCTTACAATATGCATCACATGACTAAACATGCATCATCTTTTCAAATACCTCAGTTTTCACAGTCCAAACTACAATGCAAAAAATGTTAAAATTTAACGACTTTGGAGAGCGTCGCAGGACAAAAACGCCATCTCAGTGTGGACAGAAGGCCAAAATGTACATTTTCAAATGTATCTGAATTATTGTAGATGAAGCCTTAAAGGGTGGTTGATTAAGATTTGACTTTTTTAACTTTAGTTAGTGTGTAATGTTGCTGTTTTAACAACATCTGCAAAGTTACGACACTCAAAGTTCAATGCAAAGAGAGATATTTTCTTTTACAGAAATCGCTTTTCAAGGACTACAACGAGATTCTTCCTGGGTTTGTGACATCACTAACCCTAAAATTTACATAAACCCCGCCCCCGAGAACACTCAACAAAGGGGGCGTGTCCATGTTGAGCTGCTTTAGAGAAGAGGAAGAGATTTTGTAGTAGAGTGTTGTTGACATGCCGTCATTTTACGCCGGACTGCTTCACAAACGAGGGTCAATTCAACACAAAAGATGAACATGACGGCACATGCTAGTGGATGAGTTGAATCAACTCCACAGCAACTACATCAATTTATCCACTAACCATTCAGAAACGTCTAAAAGTTGTAACTTCTTCCTGAGTCTCTCCATCAGTGTCGACTCCGGTTTGAACAATGTAAGGCTGAACACTTTCCTCATTTTGGCTGCGTGAGATTCTCCAGCTTTGTTGTTGTTGAGCTGTTAAAGCTCCGCCCTCTTCCGGAGCAGCAGCTCATTTGCATTTAAAGGGACACACACAAAAACGGCGTGTTTTTGCTCACACCCAAATAGGGGCAAATTTGACAAGCTATAATAAATGATCTGTGGGGGATTTTGAGCTGAAACTTCACACACACATTCTGGAGACACCAGAGACTGATATTACATCTTGTGAAAGGGGCATTATAGGTGTCCTTTAAGAACTGTTTACACCAAGAAGGATAACTATAACCATAACGATATTTGCGTTCACACCAGCAGACAATTTCGTTCTGTTTATTATAAGCACGCGCTGCAGTTTGGTCGTCTTTAAATACCCAAGCTCTCAAAGCAGGATAGATTCTGACTGACTGTCAATGTTTGTACCCTTCATCAGCTGGAAAAAATCATTCTGAAGTTAATTCCAATGATAGCATTTCTCTGCGTCGTTATTGCTGTGGTGTGGAATCTGCTATTCTTTCACATTTACAGCGATATCTTTATCGTAGTAGTTATCGTCCTTGGTGTGAATGAGCTTTTCTTCTTGCCTATTCTGGATTTTAATAGTAAATCTGTCTTTGCGTACCTTCATTTGACTCACAGGCTCTCTGCAAAGACAACATCTACAAAGCCCTCAAGTTCTTCGCCAAAGGTCACGGGAAAAACAACGAGCCAATCAGAGGATACCTCCTGACCTTCATCATCGCTGTAGCATTCATCCTCATTGGTGAATATATAACAGTGATTAAATGATTTAATATGACAGAAATGATCATGTAACAGTGTCTGTTTCTGTCTCAGCTGAGCTCAACACCATCGCTCCCGTCATATCCAACTTCTTCCTGGCCTCATATGCCCTCATCAACTTTTCCTGCTTCCACGCGTCATACGCCAAATCCCCAGGTCCTGTCCAGTCTTATACACACACACTCGCTCTGTTCCACAGCCCAGAGTGCAAAAAATGATGTTCTTCCTCAGTATTTTTGTCTTGTTTTCCCGTTTTTGGTTGCTGCATGAGTTCATGAGGTTTTGGAACAGAGCTACACTAAATTAAACATGCATGTGCAGGTTGGAGACCGGCGTACAAGTACTATAACATGTGGCTGTCTCTGTTCGGGGCCGTTCTCTGCTGTGCCGTGATGTTTGTGATTAACTGGTGGGCGGCACTGGTCACCTACGGCATCGAGTTCTTCCTCTATATTTACGTTACTGTGAAGAAGCCAGGTAAACATGAGTCGCTCCTGCAAGAGCCATGTGATATAAAAACATAAACGCAAAAAAAAAGCGCACAGACACCTGATGTCTCCTGCTTCTCTCAGATGTGAACTGGGGCTCGTCCACTCAAGCCGTGACCTTCATAAACGCAGTGAACAACGCTCTGATGTTATCTACTGTGGACGAACACATCAAGAACTTCAGGTGCGCGCAGGTCAAATCAGATAAACAAATGTTAAATGCAGATATGTTTCTCAGAGTTTCACTTTTCATTCCTGCTGTAGACCCAAGTGTCTCGTGATGACAGGATCGCCCAGAACCAGACCGGCGCTGCTGGACGTGGCGCATTCACTCACTAAGAATTATGGCCTGTGTCTGACCTGCGAGGTGTTTTTGGTGAGCAGATGTTCTCATCAGGGTTCTGTTTTTATGGCCATCTTAATGATGTCATGTCTTTATTAAACTAAACCAGTGTGTGTTTTAGGGTTCCCGTGACAAGAATCTGCAAGACATGAGTGCTGCCATTCAGCAGAACCAGATATGGCTGAATAAGCAGAAGCGTAAAGCTTTCTACACGCCTGTCGCCAGTGAGAACCTGCGAGATGGAGCAGAAGCACTACTGCAGGTCAGTCTGACCACAAACACAGATGTGCCTGAGGATGGATGGATGGATGAAACAAATGTGTGTGTGTTTGTGTGTGTAGGCATCAGGACTTGGCAGAATGAAGCCGAACACAGTGATGCTGGGATTCAAGCGTAACTGGAGAACCGCCAAATTACAGGAAGTTCAAAACTATGTTGGAGTTCTACAGTGAGTCCTTCAAACTGTCTCTTTGAATCACCTTCCTGTCCGTCTGTCTCGCTCTCACTCGAGGGTTTTGTTCTCCCCGCAGCGATGCCTTGGATTTCGAGCACGGGACCGTGATAATGAGAATCAATCAGGGGATGGACATCTCTCACATCCTCAAAGCAGAAGGTACAACAAACTCTCAGAATAACAAGACGTTCATTGAACTATACAACATTACTGTGTGTGTTCATGCGTTAAAGATGTGATGCATGTGTCTTACCTCAGATTGCATCAATATATTTGTGTTTCCATCCAAAGTTGTGAATTTAACTTATGCACAGAATTGGAATATGGGATAAAACATTTGCGAATAAAGCAGCGTTTCCATCCCATGTGTTCAAGAGAATCGTCAATTCTTGGGAAGTTGGCGCAAAATATCAGTAATAAAATGTAAGTTTCTTCAATCAGGCTCTTTTCTCCTCCATCATAAATGAGTTGGTCTCAGAGCATCAGACGAAACACAATAAACGCTGTCATGTGATCTTGCTTTCGGATGCGGGTTTTTTGGAACACAATTGTGTGAGACGCTTCTGGAGGGAATTGACCCTTCACCGGGAGTTTGATTGACAAGTGATCTAACCAATCACCGAATCCGCCATTTTGTCCGACAAAGCAGTCAGGAGTTAGAAGATTAACCTCGGTGGACTTGAACTTGAAAAATGGCGTATAGTGACATCTTTCAGTGTTTTAAACAACATTCCTTCTGATGTTCATTCATGTTTATTTGATGCTATAAATGAACTATAGGAAGAGATGATCGGTTCACGAGCCGCTTGAGCTGAGGCGCTACAGCGATCTGTCACGACACATTAAAGAGACACAAAGCACTTTTATTGTTCAAATTTCTTAAAAAAATTACACAGTTTGAAAGCTGGGACTTTGTTTAATATCATAAGTAAATTTCAATATTTTGTCATATTCATAACTTAGAATGTCAATTTCAATATTTTGTCATATTTAAAACTTAGTAAGTCATAATTTCAACTTTTTGTGTCATAATTATGACTTAGTAAGTCATAATTTCAACTTTTTGTCCTTTATAACTTAGTATGTCAATTTCAATATTTTGTCATATTTATAACTTAGTAAGTCATAATTTCAACTTTTTGTGTCATAATTATGACTTAGTAAGTCATAATTTCAACTTTTTGTCGTTTATAACTTAGTATGTCAATTTCAATATGTTGTCATATTTATAACTTAGTAAGTAATAATTTCAACTTTTTGTGTCATAATTATGACTTAGTAAGTCATAATTTCAACTTTTTGTCGTTTATAACTTAGTATGTCAATTTCAATATGTTGTCATATTTATAACTTAGTAAGTAATAATTTCAACTTTTTGTCATTTATAACTTAGCATTGTCAATTTCAATATTTTGTCATTTTATAACTTAGAATGTCACTTTCAATATTTTGTCATATTTATAGCTTAGTAAGTCATAATTTCAACTTTTTGTCGTTTATAACTTAGTAAGTAATAATTTCAACTTTTTGTCATTTATAACTTAGCATGTCAATTTCAATATTTTGTCATATTTATAACTTAGAATATCAATTTCAATATTTTGTCATATTTATAACTTAGTAAGTCATAATTTCATCTTTTTGTCGTTTATAACTTAGCATGTCAATTTCAATATGTTGTCATATTTATAACTTAGTAAGTAATAATTTCAACTTTTTGTCATTTATAACTTAGCATTGTCAATTTCAATATTTTGTCATATTTATAACTTAGAATGTCAATTTCAATATTTTGTGATATTTATAGCTTAGTAAGTCATAATTTCAACTTTTTGTCGTTTATAACTTAGTAAGTAATAATTTCAACTTTTTGTCATTTATAACTTAGCATGTCAATTTCAATATTTTGTCATATTTATAACTTAGCATGTCAATTCAAATATTTTGTCATATTTATAACTTAGCATGTCAATTTTAATATTTTGTCATATTTATAACAGCATGTCAATTTCAATATTTTGTCATATTTATAACTTAGTAAGTCATAATTTCAACTTTTTGTCGTTTATAACTTAGTATGTCAATTTCAATATTTTGTCATATTTATAACTTAGTAAGTCATAATTTCAACTTTTTGTGTCATAATTATGACTTAGTAAGTCATAATTTCATCTTTTTGTCGTTTATAACTTAGCATGTCAATTTCAATATGTTGTCATATTTATAACTTAGTAAGTCATAATTTCAACTTTTTGTCATTTATAACTTAGCATGTCAATTTCAATATTTTGTCATATTTATAACTTAGAATGTCAATTTCAATATTTTGTCATATTTATAGCTTAGTAAGTCATAATTTCAACTTTTTGTCGTTTATAACTTAGTAAGTCATAATTTCAACTTTTTGTCATTTATAACTTAGCATGTCAATTTCAATATTTAGTCATATTTATAACTTAGAATGTCAATTTCATTATTTTGTCATATTTATAGCTTAGTAAGTCATATTTTCAACTTTTTGTCGTTTATAACTTAGCATGTCAATTCAAATATTTTGTCATATTTATAACTTAGAATGTCAATTTTAATATTTTGTCATATTTATAACAGCATGTCAATTTCAATATTTTTTCATATTTATAACTTAGTAAGTCATAATTTCAACTTTTTGTCGTTTATAACTTAGTATGTCAATTTCAATATTTTGTCATATTTATAGCTTAGTAAGTCATAATTTCAACTTTTTGTCGTTTATAACTTAGTAAGTCATAATTTCAACTTTTTGTCATTTATAACTTAGCATGTCAATTTCAATATTTTGTCATATTTATAACTTAGAATGTCAATTTCATTATTTTGTCATATTTATAGCTTAGTAAGTCATAATTTCAACTTTTTGTCGTTTATAACTTAGCATGTCAATTCAAATATTTTGTCATATTTATAACTTAGCATGTCAATTTTAATATTTTGTCATATTTATAACAGCATGTCAATTTCAATATTTTGTCATATTTATAGCTTAGTAAGTCATAATTTCAACTTTTTGTCGTTTATAACTTAGTATGTCAATTTCAATATTTTGTCATATTTATAACTTAAGTCATAATTTCAACTTTTTGTGTCATAATTATGACTTAGTAAGTCATAATTTCAACTTTTTGTAGTTTATAACTTAGCATGTCAATTTCAATATTTTGTCATATTTATAGCTTAGTAAGTCATAATTTCAACTTTTTGTCGTTTATAACTTAGTAAGTCATAATTTCAACTTTTTGTCATTTATAACTTAGCATGTCAATTTCAATATTTTGTCATATTTATAACTTAGTAAGTCATAATTTCAACTTTTTGTGTCATAATTATGACTTAGTAAGTCATAATTTCAACTTTTTGTGTCATAATTATGACTTAGTAAGTCATAATTTCAACTTTTTGTCATTTATAACTTAGCATGTCAATTTCATTATTTTGTCATATTTATAGCTTAGTAAGTCATAATTTCAACTTTTTGTCGTTTATAACTTAGCATGTCAATTCAAATATTTTGTCATATTTATAACTTAGCATGTCAATTTTAATATTTTGTCATATTTATAACAGCATGTCAATTTCAATATTTTGTCATATTTATAGCTTAGTAAGTCATAATTTCAACTTTTTGTCGTTTATAACTTAGTATGTCAATTTCAATATTTTGTCATATTTATAACTTAGTAAGTCATAATTTCAACTTTTTGTGTCATAATTATGACTTAGTAAGTCATAATTTCAACTTTTTGTAGTTTATAACTTAGCATGTCAATTTCAATATTTTGTCATATTTATAACTTAGTAAGTCATAATTTCAACTTTTTGTAGTTTATAACTTAGCATGTCAATTTCAATATTTTGTCATATTTATAACTTAGTAAGTCGTAATTTCAACTTTTTGTGTCATAATTATGACTTAGTAAGTCATAATTTCAACTTTTTGTCGTTTATAACTTAGTATGTCAATTTCAATATTTTGTAATATTTATAATTTAGTAAGTCATAATTTCAACTTTTTGTCATTTATAACTTAGCATGTCATAATTTCAATATTTTGTGTTGAAATGGTGTTTCCATCCAGCGTTTTTTTATGCGACATCCCAAAATTTGCATAAAAGTAGGTGAAATGAAACATCTACTGATGAATATGTGTTGTTGTGTAATTGTCAGAGGAAATGGAGCGTATGATCATGGAGCAGCAGGCGCTGGAGATGGAGGAGAACGACTTTCAGCCACACGGAGGAAAAGGGTTCTTCAACAGGTCCAAGAAAACCTCCAAAAAAGAGCTGACCAGCAGCGGTACGACACTCCTTCTTCTCAGGTCTTCTCTTTCAGTCCATCAAATGAATGAGGCGCATCCATCTCTCAGCTCCAGCACTCTAATAAAACCTGATTAAATGTGCCTCTGTAAATAATCTAATAGTCTGGTCTCTGGCCTGAACTCTCAGTCCGTCTCGCCTGCGCTCCGTTTCTCAACTTGCACACGTCCGGGAATGTTTTTAATAGGACAGAGTGTCTTAATGGGCTCAAACGCTGCAGACTCAGGTCTTTCTGTATATACCATTATCTTTATCTTCATTGACTCTTCCGAAACAGATTCAATCATTCGGTCACATGTCATTTGGCAGGTGCTTGTATTCCAAACGACTCATTAAACACTAATTTGTCCGTCTTCTGTGCTGATGTCTGAAAGTCTACTGCGGTCTAATAAACCACAAAAAAGTATTTGAACAATTGAGTCAAAATTAAAGATACATAAATGCATTGCATTAAATAAGAAAACAATATATGCAACAATATCAATTTATGAAACAATAAATATATTATTTATAATGAAGGCAAAAGCACATGAACATTTTGATGATGTTTGCATCATTGATTTTCCTGTCTATTACTGTGAAGCTGCTTTGAAACACTTTAGAAATAAATCTGACCTGATTTGATCTTAAGCCCTGAGAGCTTTTTCCTCTCCTTTCTCTCTCTTCAGTTTCTCTGGATGTTCCTCACACATCAGATCTGGCGAAGATGAATCAGCGTCTGATGGAGGCCAGCAGCCAGTTTAAGAAGAAACAGGGCAAAGGGACGATTGATGTTTGGTGGCTGTTTGATGACGGAGGTGAGCAGAAATCCTGGCATGTTCTTCTGTTCAGTGAGGTTTAAAGTGTGACGGTTCGTGTCGTTCATGTGCAGGTCTCACGCTGCTCCTGCCTCACATTCTGACTACACGGAAGAAATGGAAAGACTGCAAACTCAGAATCTTCATCGCCGGGCAGAGTGAACGCATCGAACAGGACAAAGACGAGTATGTCAGCTAGTGTTTGACCGATATATTGGTCGATATTTGGCATTTTTTAATTATTGCATTGGCTGATAAGTTTTCCGTTAAGTTAATGTGTCAACTTTTATTTTGACATTGTGTAGAACTTTTATTTTGAAAGCAATGAGAACGCCATCTTTATCTTCATTAGTTCACTGTCTAAAGTCCAAGTTTTTTTAATATTCTCATTTTCAAATTAGTTATTTCCAATTTAGTAAATATTAGTGGTTGACCGATATATCGTCAAGGCTGATATTTGACATTTTTATACATCGGCACTGGCCGATAAGTTTTTCTGTTTGGCCAATGTGTCAACTTCTATTTTGACATTGTGTGGGACTTTTGTTTTGAAATCGCTGAAAACACCATCCAAACTCCCATTCTTTATTTTCATTAGTTTACTGTCTGAAGTGGAAGTTTATATATATATATATATATAATTACAAATATATATATATATTTATTTATTTATTTATTTATTTATTTATTTTTCATTTTCAAATAAATTTTTTCTAATTTAGTAAATATTAGTGGTTGACCGATATATCACCAAGGCAGGTATTTGATATTTTTTATATATTGCATTGGCCGATAAGTTTTTCTGTTTGGCTAATGTGTCATATATTATATATTCATATTTGATATTTGTAATTTTGTAAATTTTAGTGGTTGACTGATATATCGCCAAGACCGAAATTTGACATTTGTATATAAATTTGCATTTGCTGATAAGTTTTTTGTTTGGCCAATGTGTCGACTTTTATTTTGACATTGTGCAGGACTTTTACTTTGGCAGCATTGAAAATGCCATCAGAACTCCCATTCTTCATTAGTTCATTGTATGAAGTCCGAGGTTTTTTTATATTTTAATTTTCAAATTTAAGTATTTCTAATTTAGTAAATTTTAGTGGTCAACCGATATATATAGCCATGGCTGATATATTGGCCAAAATTTGACATTTTTACATATCGGACTCGGCCAACAAGTTTCTCTCTTTGGCCGATGTGTCATTTTTTAAAGTTCTTTTATTGTGAAAAATACAATAATAGGATTACAGAATCAAGAAGTTGCCATCTAAAGTCTGTTTATTTTACAAAATTACAAAAGTTTTCAAATTTTTTTTCATATAATTCATTTTCAAATGATTTATTTCTAATTTAGTAAATATTATGTAAAACACATATACATTTAATTTCAGCAATTATGCATTTATCTTTAAATTAGTGTGAGATAATCGGCTTTATATCGGCCCTAAGATATTGGCATCGGCCATCAAAAAAATCAATATCGGTCGACCACTAGTAAAGAATATAGAAACAGCAAATAAATGATTAAAAATATTAATTAATAAAAAAATATTAAAAAATAAATTTCATTTCAACAATTATGCATGCAATTTTACTATCTTTAAATGGAAAAGAGTGATATATCGGCTTTATATCGGCCATCTTGCTCTCTAAGACATTGGAATCAGCCAATGTCGGTTACCACATGCAAGGGTCACATGACACTGAAGCTACAGAACTACAGTGGAGCTGGTTCTAATACCACAATACTGAGAGATGGCACTAGTAACCCGTGTGTTTTCACTGTCAGAATGCAGCTGCTTATGAAGAAGTTCAGGATCAAATGCGACGACGTCAAAGTAATCACAGACATCAACGTCAGGCCCAGCGCCGAGAGGTATGAATGAAAAACACACGCAATAAATCCTCATTTCATTCACTGACTGACATCCATGTGCTCCGAATGCATTTACTCACTGCTGACTGTGTGTTAGCTGGAAACTCTTCCAGGACATGATCGAGCCGTTCCGTCTGCACGAGGGTTCGAAGGAGACGACACAGGCCGAAGCTCTGAGGAAGGAGCATCCCTGGAAGATCACAGACGCCGAGCTTGACGCCTTTGAGGAGAAGGTAGAATCCCATACGGCTGCCCTGAATAACACACAAGAGTTGCATTAGTGCTTGTGTACTTCTGATGGGTTTTCAATATCTGAATCTGTGCAAATATATATATATATATATATATATATATATATATATATATATATATATATATATATATATATATTAGGGCTGGGTAAAAAATATTGATTCCTCGATTTTAATCAATTCTCATTTTTACGAACCGATATTGATTCTTAAATCCCAAGAAATCGATTAGTCTAGTCTGTTTTCAGTTGATGAATGAGCAGAATATGTAGCTCCTCCCATCCAATTAATCGCAATAATCTTTGTTACTTTTGATATGAAGCAAAGTCTCAGATTTCAAACGACGTCCATCTTATTATGAGATTCAAAAAATAAATACCGTTTTGGCGCTGTTTAATGTGGCGTGACGGATCGCTTTAGCGCCTCAGTTAAAGAGAAGCATGTGATCATCCTCTCCTCCGCTTTAATACCAGTTACAGCGAAATAAACATGAACATCTGAAGGTATGTTAAAATATACAGTACAACTTACTGAAATCCGTATCATGTCTCGTGTAATCGCTCAATCAGTGCTTCAACCTCGATAAAACAGCTTCAATGTCACGTGACGTCACATTTACCTCAGAAAAACATATTCAGTGACCATAAACTCATTAGTCAGCTAGAAAAGTGAACTCTAGAAAGATAAATATAGCTATGCACCGTCACATATTCATTATAATTTTTAATGTTCTTCAATATTTAATGCATGTTTGAATAAATCAGTTATGACAGCCGCGATTTAAATGTTTATATTTAAAAAAAAAAAACGAATTGGAGTAGAAATATGATTAGGTAATTCTAAACTTTATTTATAATAAAAACATCACTGAGTGTTTGTGTGTGTGTGTTTGTATATAAATAAGTTAATTTAACCTACAATATTATTATAGTGGTGACAGCTGACTCTCATGTGTAGTTTACAGCATTAGCTGAGAGATTGTTTCCTCTAGAAAATTTGCCATGTGCTGAAACTGAAATACTACATCCAAAATAATCGATATCGAATTGAATAATCGTCTGTGTTTTTCCATCTACAGACAATCCGGCAGGTGCGTCTGAATGAGCTTCTTCAGGAGGGCTCGAGAGCAGCTAAACTCGTAGTAGTGTAAGTCACATCCTCATCAGCATCATGTGTGTGTGTGTCAGTATGCTGATCATGTGACTAACACAGTGTGTGTTTGTGTTACAGGAGCATGCCCATCGCCCGTAAAGGCTCCGTCTCCGATCATCTGTACATGGCCTGGCTGGAAGCGCTCACAAAGAATCTTCCGCCGACCCTCCTGATCCGTGGAAACCACCAGAGTGTGCTGACCTACTACTCATGAACAAACACTATGAATAAAACCTTCTCTAAATGCACACACAAACACAGGACGTGTTTTACACAATACTACCAAAGTACTCATACTATTTCTGCAGTATGCATATTGTATGTGTATGAATTTTTGACTTATTATTTGATCAGCCATTTTTATATAAAAAAGTAATATTAAAAATGCAAAATAAAAGCCATGCACTGAATTTACTATGCAACATAATGCGATATAAATAGCACACTACTGATTGGAACGCCATTGTTGCATCTTGCATCTGAACTGCTCTATACTGCCCTCAACTGGTCATGTGTAGCCATAACAACAATATAACAGTATAAAAGCACTTTAGTGTCCAATTATTCAGAATGATCAATGAAAGTATCATGTTTTTGTAAATATTTTCACTAATTATGATATTATATTGCCAATCCTATTTATATTTCTATGGTTCTGGGAAAGATTGTGTGAAATTATTTCATGTTATATTAAAATTTAATTACATAAATATATGTTTTCTCACAGTAAATAAATAAAAAAAAATTGGAAAATGCATTTGAATGCCTCAAAAGTAAAAAATAAAAGTGGTAAAGTGGTAAATATTTCAGTTACTGTACTGTTTGAATGTGATGTGTGATATGCCTGATTAAATCATTTATTATGATTTCATAGTCATAATTGTGAGATGAAAAGTCGAAATTAAGACAATAAATCAAAATTATGATAGTCTAAATTATGACATAAAAAGTCGTAATTATTACATAAAAGTCGAAATTATGACCAATTCATAAGTTCGACTTTTTGATCTCATTATGAGTTTCGAGAAATTTCGACTTATAATTATTACATAATAAATCGACATTATGACGTAAAAAGTCATAATTATGACATCAAAGTCAAAATTATGACCAATTCATACATTCGATTTTTTAATCTCATTAACTATGACTTTGTATTTTGAGAAATTTCGATTTATAATTATGACATAATCGAAATTATGACAGTCGAAATTATGACGTCAAAAAAGTAATAAATATGACATAAAAAGTCGAAATTATGACATAAAAAATCGAATTATGACAAACTCATAAATTCAGCTTTTTAATCTCATTAAATGACTTTGTATGTCGAGAAATTTCGATGTATAATTGGCATGATAAATCAACACTATGACAGTCGAAATTATGATGTGAAAAAAATAATAAATATGACATAAAAAATCGAGATTATGACCAATTCATAAATTCATTTTTTTAATCTCATTATTTTGACTTTGTATTTCGACAAATTTTGATTTATAATTATGACATAATAAATCGAAATTATGACAGTCGAAATTATGACGTGAAAAAAGTAATAAATGACATTAAAAAGTCGTAATTATGACATAAAAAATCGAGATTATGACCAATTCATAAATTCGATTTTTTAATCTCATTATTATGACTTTGTATTTTGAGAAATTTCGACTTTATATTATGACATAATAAATCGAAATTATGACAGTCGAAATTATGACGTGAAAAAAGTAATAAATATGACGTAAAAAGTCGAAATTATGACAAATTCAAAAGTTCGACTGTTTAATCTCATTATTATGACATTGTATGTCGAGAAATTTTGACTTTTTGTGTCATAATTACCAAAGCAAGTGTTTTTTTGTTTTTGACGGAAACGGCATTCCATATTGTTCAGATTAGGGTGATAATCAGGATTAATTTCACCTGAGTATTTAACACTGACAGGACGCCTTCGTGTCGAATTTCTTCCTCAAGATGATCCGCTTCACATTCACATGATTTCGCTTCAATCTGAATCAACTAAACAGCGTTCGAGACTCGCGATGGAAGGTGAGTTCAAACCGGTTCAACAGTTTCACAGCCTCATAGAACTACACAGCACGATGGGGGGAAACTACAACTCCCAGAATGCACCTACACACACACAAACACAAATGGCGGTTGGAGATGTTGTTTCGGGGTGCTTCAGTCGCTGCTGTTCGCGGTTTAAACGGGTTTGTGTTCGGAGGTCAGCAGCTTTTATAGCAATTACAGCGAAATATACCGTTAATATCTGACTGCAGCCGCTGGACTTCATTTCAGCAGTGGCTGTTTTTGAATCACAGATTTATTCATGAATAAAAGGATAAAGGTGTGATTCACCACACTGCTGAAATGTGAGATCACATCTAGGGAGAATAATGAATGTAATACATCTAGAAACATGTTTTTGCTATATAACTTAATAATGACAACTGATTTAAATAAAATGCTTCACATAATCCTGTGACGTTATCGTGCCTTACGTCACGCAGCAGTCCCACCACTCAGAACGATTCCCGCGGTGGGGTCGTTCAAATGATGCGCGCGGAATTTTGCCGCGCTCACATCCACATTATACACTCACTTTTGCCGCGAACAGCTCGTGCTCGTCAGTAAAATGCCCTGCTCTGAAGTTACAGAAGCGGTTTCGCCGCTGAAGAGAAGCAAGAGTGATGCAGTGAATGGACACGAAGAGACAAAAGTGCTCAAATTCGCCAAACTGACCGAACACGCCACGACACCGAGCCGAGGATCGAACCGAGCCGCGGGATTCGATCTGTACAGGTATTTCTGCAAGCGTTTACATTAATGCATTGGTTTTCTCTGCAGCTGGTTTTATCGTAATAATGTAGTTTAAAATCTTTCGACCTGCAGAAAACACTTGGATTTGCAGTAGTAACTGCTGATTTAATGCATGTGATGATGATGATGTTGATTTGTGTGTGTGTGTGTGTGTGTGTGTGTGTGTGTGTGTGTGTGTGTGTGTGTGTGTTTCAGTGCATATGACTACAGCATCGGGCCGATGGAAAAGGCTCTGGTCAAGACTGACCTCCAGATCGCGGTTCCACACGGATATTACGGCAGAGTAGGTGAGCGAGAGTCACGTGTCAGTCCAGAATATTATAAACGAAATCGTGCTTTGGTAAATCTTAATTTTGACACAAGTCATGATTATTACAAGCTAAGTCATAATTATGAGGAAAAACTTCGAAATTATGAGGTAAAATTTAAAACTGACACAATTTTACTTATGACAGTTAGATTTTAGATTAAAAAAATCGAAATTGTGGTTTATAAAGTCATAATTCTAACATGCTAAATCATAATTATGAGGAAAATGTTGAAATTGACATACTAAATTGAAATTATGACTTGGTTAAAAATGTATGATTATGATGTAAAAAAAAAACAAAAAAAAACGGAATTATAACAGTTGAAATTATAGCCTAGAGTTGTAATTATGACAAAGTCGAAGTTATGACAAATTCAAATGAGTTTTTGCAAATTTCGAACTTGATTAAATTTAAACTTTTTCCTCTTATGACTTAATGTCATAATTGACAGTTTTAACTTTTTATCTCATAATTTTGTAAATGTTTAGCAAACCACAACCATCCAATCAATTCCCCACAGATAAAATCAAGCCCCGCCCTACATTTGTTCTTGTTTGAGAAGAGTTTCACTCGGATATACGACACAATAGAGAAGAAAAGACTTGCTACATTACATGCTAAATCATAATTATGTAAATAAAACTCGAAACTTCGACACAAGTCATAATTATGAACAAGATTAAAAAAATTGAAATTGTGGTTTATAAAGTCATTATGAGGTAATTATGACATTTATGACCTGGTTAAAAATGTATGACGTTGAAAAGCGGAATTATAACAGTTGAAATTATGGTTTAAAGAGTCTTAATTATGACAAAGTCAAAGTTATGACATTCATAAATTCGACTTTTTAATCCTATTATGACTTGTCATTTTGAGTTTTTGCAGATTTTGACTTATGACTCAGTTTCAACTTTATCCTCATGCCATAGCTTAACTTTATCATAATTTTGACTGCTAATTGACATTTATGATATTGAAGTGTCAAAATTGTGACGTGTGAAGTCATAATTATGAGGAAAACATAATTACGAGATTATGAACTTTTGTCATTTTGATTTGAATAACCCAATCAATTCCCTGTGGACAAAATCAAGCCCCGCCCTACATTTGTTCTTGTTTGGGAAGCAGTTTCAGAAGAAAACACTAACTTCCCTTTAACGCTCTGTTTTGTGTTGCAGCTCCTCGCTCGGGTCTCGCCGTGAAGCACTTCATCGATGTGGGCGGTACGTCACTCCTTCACGGTTGACATCAGAATGTGATGCGTGATTTATTGTGATTTTTACCGTGTTTAATGTCTCCACAGCTGGTGTGGTTGATGAGGACTACAGAGGGAATCTGGGAGTCGTGCTGTTCAACTTCAACAAAGAGCCATTTGAAGGTGAGCGAGACGTCAGAAGAATAATGAAAACCATTTACATCCTCTATAATTATTAATATCCAACATGTTTCCTTCTGCAGTGAAGAAAGGAGATCGTATCGCTCAGCTGATCTGTGAGAGGATCTGTTACCCGGAGCTGCAGGAGTTGCAGGTAAACCTAATAAACCATCAATGAACAGTCACTTTGATAAGAGCATCTGCAGGTGAACTCTATTTCAATCATGGTTTCCTCATTTCAGACGTTGGATGAGACTGAGAGAGGAGCAGGCGGCTTCGGCTCCACCGGCACCAACTGAAACTCTCTTAACTGTATAAAATGTAGCAATAAAATTGGTTAATTTGTTTACATGCTGTGTTTTTGTTTTAAATTGGTAATACTTTACAATAAGGTTTCAGTTTTTAACATCAGTTCATGCATTCATTGACAATAAGCAATAGTGTTTATTAATCTGTAAATGAATAACCAATACAACGTTTATAATGTATTAGATTAACATTAATAAATGCTGTAGAAGGTTAATAAACCTTATTGTAAAGTTACAATTGATTGAATTCAGTTTTTCTATGTATAGAAGTGCTGTAATGAGTCATTACTTCACTTCATTAGTTACTGAATGACAATCTAATTACTTTTCAATGAAATCCGCTTTTCTCTGGGCAAAATGTGCATGTAGATTCTGAAGGTGATTTATTTAATGACATTTATTATATTTCACAATGTTGACAATATGGTCGCTTTCTGTTACCCAGAATTTTTTTGTACATTATTGAATTCATTAAAATTAATTCAATCACAATTGAAGGATCCACTGGAACATTTGTGACTGTGTTTATTGGAGTGGTTTTATTTGTCATCTTTTAACTTTCTTGAGTTTATTTTTCATTGTTGGTATTTTGGTAACACTACAATTTGTTAAACTAAATTGGTAAACATGAACTAGCAATGAATAAGACATTTAGTAGTTAATGCACTGTAAAATAACATTAATATTTTTATTAACTAACATGTTAATTGCTTTAGAAAATATATTGCTTATTTTTGTTAATGCATTAACTAATGTTAACAAATGAATGAGAGCTTATTGTAAAGTGTTAAAATATTAATAACCATTTACACTAACAATTTAAACTTCATTTTGTACATTATGTTAAACATGGCAGGGTTTTTTGTGATTTGTGAGTGTTGCTCAGGAGCCACTGGGTGGCGCTACAGGGCAGTTTATAAAAACATCTGCAGCCATAATGGATAAAGGCTGTGTCCCAAATGGCCCTCGCTGTCTTCCACCAAATCCACACTAGCGTGACGTAATGCCGCTTTGAAGTCTGCTGCGGAGCTTCAGAGCGCGTTTCGGCTCACGAGCACCCTTCTGAAACCTAAAATGGCAATCGGGGTGTCCAATCCTGTCCTGGAGGGTCCAATTAAACACCTGAACAGCTGATCAAGGTCTTACTAGGCATACTAGAAACTTCCAATTAAACACCTGAACAGCTGATCAAGGTCTTACTAGGCATACTAGAAACTTCCAGGCAACTCTGCTGGACAGTTTGGACACCCCACCCTAGTCCCGTAGACTTAACAGACACATACGCGACAGCCATTTTAAGTTCACAAGACCGCAAGTGCACATGAAGTGCGCCATTTGGGACGGAGCCCAAACCAGACTGGGCTTTGAACTCAAGTACAGGAATCTAGACAATATAAGAGTTTTCATTTATCATGTTTTGATCATTCACAGACTTTATCACTGCTCCATTTTTCTAACATGAGGAGAACCGATGTGTCTAAAGCTTTGATTGCTGCTGTAAATCAGTGACAGTAGGTTTGATATGATGAAAACAACAAAACTCTTTATCATCCACAGATTCTTCTGCACTGCAGGTTTAGATTTTATGATTTGTGGTAAGATCAGATAAACTGCTCCTTATCTTTACCCTTACAAAAAATGGAAATATTTCACTCTAAAATAACCCAAGTTGGGTTGAAAATGGACAAACTCAGCAGTTGGGTTAAATGTTTGATCAACATGCTGGGTAGTTTTATTTAACTCAACTATTGTTTAAAAATGACTATTGCTCACTTAAAATGAACCCAAAGTATGTTGGAAATTAAATTTTTTTTATTATGTTTAATAAATGTTTAATTAAATTGCTTATTAATAAATGTCCACATTTTGATTATTATTGTTGCCTCTAGTAATTATGTGTCTGATTTTTAATTTCCAACATATTTTGGGTTCATTTTAAGCGAGCAATATGGTAATTTTTAAACAATAGTTAAATAAAACTACCCAACACATTAGGTCAAACATTTAACCTAACTGCTGGATTTGTCCATTTTCAACCCAATTTGGGTTATTTTTAACCCATTTTTTTAGAATGTATAGTACTGAAATACACCGTTGTGCTGAATGAACCATATTCATGGAAATTAATACATTAATTAACCCTATAAAACCTACTATTTGATATGCAGATTTCTAAGTCCTCTAAATGATCAAAATGCTGCGGATAAACCTGTCACTCAATCTCCTTACAATCCTTCTGTCATCTGATTGATAGTTTAAAAATGAAAAGTCTTTCAGTAATTGTACAAACATTCTTCAGTTCATGCTTCACGTGTCTTTCTGCTGGGAAAATCATAAGTAAATACGATAACCTTGATATTGTTAGTAATATTTCAACTGGACTGAAGCAGGTTTACTTGATTATCTATACATCATATTTTAGAAAAATTCATGAGTATCAAATATGATCATCAGGCTTTTGAGGAAGGTTTATTTGTTCATCTGTCAATCATTGTATTGCATTGCATTTTATGTTTTAAAACTATAGAGCTTTGATCATAAAACTAAGCATATTAATATCATCTTACAAGACATATTATTGGCAGATACTGTTATTTATAAGCATTTTATGTCAGTATCTGCTGTACTGTTATAAAGATCTCATGATTTACATTACAAGCATTAGAATTTCATCACTTTTTGTCCAAATAAATATCAAGGTCAATGACGTGACGGGTCATTTTTTTGTTCAAAGGCCTTAATAATAATAAAAAACAAAGATATGACATTGAAAGTATGTAAGGTAGTACAACTAGATCTCTTTTATTGAATCCAAAAGTTTTAATTATATTTTGCTACATATAAAGGTATTTTAAAGATTTTAAAGTGTCAAAAGGTCATTCGGTTTAACCGTCCAAAGGCCAATACAGCCATTTCATTTGAGAATAAAATATCTTAAAATGTAATAAATGTATATATATTTTTATTCTGGCATGATTTTATAACATCATAAATCAACATAGTGCAAAATGGTGTTAAAATTATGTGTAGAAGTCGTTGCTTTATTATGAGAAAGAATGTCCAGAAAAAGGAATTTCATTGATGTCATTCGGAGTAACCAATATAATTTTGGATCAAGTCATGCGGTCAATATCATGTGACAGGATGTGACATCATTCAGGACCACATTGTCATGAAGCAAAGTAACTAACTCTCTCTTAACTATCTGACAAATTCATGTTTTCACTTGTTCATACGCATGTCCCGAAACATCAGGTCATTCGGTGCAACCGCTATAAAACATTGAAAATGTTGTAATATTTAAAAAACTTGCACTAAATATAAAATGTTTGATTGTACTTTTGCTAGATATCAGCCTGTTAGCATTGTTTGAAAATATCGTCATTCGGCGTAACCAAAAGTGTCATTCGGTAAAACCAAATTTTTGGTTAAACCAAATTACTTTTTTGGTGACAAATTTTGTCCATCTTGTAATAAATGACCAAAGCAGTGTTAATTGATTATAAAAACCACATCATCTCATTGTTAACATGATATTTTTTGACACTTTTAAAAACCTTATTCGTCAATGACCCGCCAGCATCTGCTCCAAGTTGCAAATTTTTGCTCAGTTTGAGCTGAGTTTCCTCCATATTCTCACTATATGAGTCATAAAAGCCTGATGCATCAAATATGATACTCAACAAAACACACATATATAGTGTAAAGGTCAAATAAACTGTTCAATTAAAAAAAAAAAAAAAAGATTTATCTGACTATTATTTCATATGTCAGGCTTTACTGGGTTATTGATGACCACAGTATTACCAATACAACTGGTTTACAATACAATCATCATGTGACCTTGAATGAATCATAATTTTCTGCGGTTCTAAGAGGAACCGACAGAGAACGAATGATTCTGCTGTTCTGAAATCGAGTAAGGCAAGCGGTCGAGTCGACCCGTACAACCAAAAATATGTTTTTATTGTGAATGTACAACTAAACCCCTCGCAAGTGTGAACACAGAACAGAACGGCGTGGTTCTCCAGGCCGAGGCCAGACGGCCGATGACGCGGTGAGCGTGTGTGTGGAAGTGCGTGTGGCCGTAAGACCTCAGTGCATGGATCGAGTCACAGAAACACAGTTTACAAGTAGTTGGTCATTATAACAAGCACCATTACAAACCCCTCCGTTCCAGGGGTCCTCTAGTTTACATCGCGAGTAACAAAGTGACACGGTTACAGTATAGACACACTTAAATTACATGTAGTATAGTTGCAGGAGAGAACAGAAAGCGTCGGTCAGCCGCGGACGATTATTACAGTGCATGAATCAATGCGCTCACGTGACTGCACTGCAAGACATGATGTTCTTAGTGTTTCTGTCTTGTTTTCCAGAACAAATATCGAAACATTCTTAAATCAAGACACATTTACTGGAAAAGCAAAATGACATAATATTAAGTCTCGTTTCTCTGAAAAAATGAATCAACAAAAACATCTGCCAATGGAGTCGGAAATTAAGTTGATTTTCTTGATTTATTCTTGTTTTAAGCACAAACTCTTCATTTTTCTACTCAAGTAAATGAATTGTGATTTAAATAGCCATTTTATGCTCTTTTTACAAATTCTTGATGTTGTTTCTGGGCTCTATTAGAACAGGTTGATTATTTTCCTCATATTGTTGCAGCTCCTCTCTTCCCAGTCTGTCAGTAACGCTCTGGGGTGCGTTTCCCAAAAGCATCGTTAGCCAACTAACATCGCAAGTTCCGTCGTTACTTACATAGTTCAATGATTTGGTGTTTCCGGAAACCATCATTCAAAGAACATTCGCAAACTGTCGAGCTGTGGTTAGGAGCATAGTTTCCTGTTTTTATGACATGTGAACTTAATAAATCCTTATTTTGAGCAAAATAAGCAAGCTGACATTAAGTACAATGTCAATTTTTATTTCGAATATATACATGTCATTTATATGTTTTAGTTTGTCAAGAGATTTAAAGCACCGTTTTTGGAGAGTGCGCATGTGCGTACGTGCTCTAGCACGTCAGAACAAGCATTTGATTTAATCTGGAAATAAAGCAAAATAACTGCCATGTCTGTAATTTATAGCAGAAATTCTAGCATTAATTCGATCTCAAACAGATTCATTTAAAGAAGTTATTACTCCACCACCTGCATGACGTCATTCACCAACGTGGTTGAACGACAGGTTTGCGACAATACGGTTTCGGGAAACTAGCTAGTTGATTTGTTATGCATCGTACTACGGTAGATCAACAGCGAGTTACATCATTGTTCGGGAAATGCACCCCTGTTTAGTTCCTGTCTCTATGAAGCTCCGCTTTCTGAAAAGCACAATGTGCTCTGATTGGTCGGCCAAAGCAGTGTGTTGTGATTGGTGTTTGGGAAATGCCCCGCCCCTAACCATAACCTCCAGTTTCAACACACTACTAACTAACTCAACCAGGCCCCGCCCCTTTATTCTGCGCATTAATTATTTGAATGAGGAATATTGCGAAGAAAACTCAAGATGGAGGCGTTTCAGGGAGTTCAGAAACTCTGAACAAACTCCCACTTTTTCATGCTCAAACAGCAACTAAAGAAAGATTAAGATGAAATAAGTTTATTTTTCTGACTCCATTGGCAGATATTTTTTGTTGCTATAAGCAACAACTCAATTTTTCAGTCATTTTGCTTCTCAAGTATCTTGATTTAAGAATATTTAGATATTTGTTCTGGAAAACAAGACAAAAACACGGATTAGGAAGTGGTTTTCTGCAGTGCAGCAGCAGTAAGATGCGATAGACTGAGCGGGAGCGGCGAGAGAGAGAGAGCGAGGCTCTTCGGCACGCGTGCGGCTCGCATCCGTTCCTCCACAGCTGCTATATTCGATGCGAGCGTATGATGGAGAGGAAGCGCGCGGGTGCGATAGGTGCTGGTCTTTGGCCGTAGCTGCGGCAGTCTGTCTGTTTGGTGAATCAGTGCAGAACGATCTGTACTCGCATGAGCAGAGCGTCTCCCAGCTGCCCGCTGAGGTAGTCCGTGTCCGGCTGCTCTTCCGCCGGTTCTTTTCTACCGGACAGGGGCATGCTGCGGATTTGTAAATAATACGCCCCCGGCTGGAGAGCTTTCTTCTTGGATATGTGCAGGTAGCTGACGCCGTCCTTCTGGTTCATCCTGAACAGGCCATCGTCGTTGCCGTAGTCGATGGTGTAGCGCACGTGGTTGGTGAGCGTCGACAGCGCCGGGACGAAGTCAATGATGTGGTCTTTGCTCTTCAGCGAGCTGATGTTCAGATGCAGCTGGAGTGTGTCGTCCACGTCCACACTGGCCAGACTGACCAAGTCCAGATCGTTCTGGAGAAACACACATAACGTTAGACTAATGATTCGCACATATTCAGACACGAAGACTGACTGTATGATCATGTGATTTCATTTGAATTAGGCTACATCAGAGTAGCCTAATTTCTTTTAGTTTTTAATTATTCCGTTTTCGTTAAAGTAGATACTTCAAGCTTTCTTAGATTTTTTTCTCATGTCTGCGAGGAAAGCAG
>NC_090227.1:44162504-44225004 GCF_024489055.1 Chanodichthys erythropterus | reverse complement strand
AATACCAATGTACTCGGCAAATGTGTTTATATTTTAACTGTGCGGTGGCCCCAGATACTCTTTAATCTGTAATAACAAATAATTTATAACATTAACAAGATGTCCCATTGAATTCATTATGGGAGAGACGGCTGAATGTATTTTTAGTAAAATGTTTAGACTCGGTCATTGTGTGAATCAACTTACTTTGTTGTGTATTTTCAATTTGAAAAATAACTTTTATATTGATGAATTAATTGCATTTTGAAAAAAAAAAGTGTCATGCATTTATTGCATTTTGGAAAAAAAAAAAAAATTTTTACAATAAACTTTTTAAAATCAAAATATAGATTTGAATTTTTAATGTTTTTATAACCAAAAGATGCCATGTGAAAGTCTGAAACAGAAAATAGTAGTTTTCATCTTGCCAATTTCTTGGTAAAGAAAATGCCCTTTTACTCAAATTAATCAAAATGGAGTTATTGGGTTTTGAAACCAAACTCTTCATATGGCCCCTCTGTAAATAGTATTAAAGTAGAGTTAAAGTTAATGAGATAATTAAGCAATTAATAAGGCTATGACTGAAGTCAGTTGTAGTTCTTTTTTTTTCTTATTTCTTCAGTGATTCTGCTTGTTAACAGCAGGTGTTCATCACTAATGCGCAATCATTACTTAATTCATTGCTTAATTATCTCATTAAATTTAACTCTGCTTCAGTGTTATTTTAACATTATTTAGAGAGGGACTATATGTACTCTGAGCAGAGTTTATTTTGCTGTGTAGTAGCATTATATAATCTGTATTCAGTGTGCTCTCACCGATGCAGGCCGTGTGGTGTTGTGTGAATCCTGCCGGGCATTTGCAGGTGAATCCTCCGATGGTGTTGACACACAGGAACTGACAGTTGTGTTGTTTGGTGGCGCATTCGTCCAGATCTGAGAGATAGACAGAGTTAAATCAACACACACACACACACACACACACACACACACGCTCTGTCCCGCCAGTGAACCTGAGCTCAGAGACTGCAGGCGTGACGCTGCACCGGCGTAAATAATGAGCCGTGTGTCATTAATGCAAAGTGTGTGTTTAATCAGGCTTGTGTTTAGCTCTTATCTGGGGCAGGAGGAAGTGAGATTTAGTCTAGACTCACTAACCGCTCCGTCTGTGTGTGTGTGTGTGTGTGTGTGTGTGTATGTTTTACCCCGGCAGCTCTTGGCGTCGTCCTGAAGCACGTATCCGCGCGGGCAGGAGCACAGGTACCCGCCCTCCGTGTTCTTACAGATGAAGTTACAGGGTTTAGGAGCCTGAACACACTCGTCCACATCTACAAATAAACAGCGGAAGTCTGTAAGACGAGCTCAATAATCCAGTCAAACATCTGCGTGTGCGAGACTCACCCACGCACTGTGTGCCCCTGATGTCAGTGGTGTATCCTGGTTTACAGATGCAGCTGAAGGAGCCCAGCGTGTTCAAACACTGACCGTTCTTACACAGATTCCCCATCACCTTACACTCATCAATATCTGCACAACACACACATTCATACACACACAGATCAGACAGATATCCTAGAGGCCTGCAGCTTTTGAGGGAAAAAAATGAACTGCATTTTTTATGATAGCAAAATTCCAGATTTGCTGTGCTTGTTTGTAGGGCTGCACATTTTGGCCAACTTTTTTGTCGTTAGCAAGTGATATGGCTGTAAAATAATAACAATAACAATATTTGACATCACCAGAATGCTTCCTCAACGACTGCTAATGTAAACGAGTCCGAGGGTCCAGGGTTATTATTGTTAGCTAAAATAAAACCATAAAAAAATACCTTAAATAAATGATAATTGAAATAAACTAAAATATTAAAAAACTCTTATTTTACTTCAGCTTCAACATTTGCATTTAGTTTAACTTGCAGTAATAAAATAACTTAAAAGAACTAAAATAACGTTTTTATGTTTTGCTAAAATAACGTTTTATAATTATATGTCAATATGGCTATAAATAATAGCAATAATAATTATTATTAATATTATTATCACTAAATAAAAATATAAAAAATGCTTAAAAAAACTAAGAAATAATACTAGTGATATTTTACAGTAAAAAAAAGTATTTAAGAAAAATATATAATAATAATAACTGTTAAATTACAATATTTATATAATGTTAAACCATCACAGAAAACCACCAGGGTGAATTAACCCTTTAAAGCATTTCCCTTTTTATTCATAACTGCTTCTCATTACAAGTATGGGAAGTTGGTGGATATTATGTTTCCATATGCAAATTTAAGCGATGGAGTTCATGTTGAGCAGCATTTACTGTGAACCGAGACGCTGTGAGACACTGAAAACACTGGATCAGAAGCTGCTCCGTGTGTATACACAAAAACAAACACATTTAATGAACACAGTCAGTGTGTGTGTTACCCTGGTTGTCGGTGGTGTAGCCGGGTCCGAACGGGCACATCTTCTTGTATTGGGTGGTGCCGGGCAGCGGGCAGAGCTCACAGTTGGGTCCCCAGCCGCGGCCCCCATCACAGCAGCACTCGGACTTCCTGACGCTGACCCGACTGCTGGAACTCATCTGACACATGGTCTGCAGAACCTCCAGGAAGCAGAAGCCCTGACGGTTATCTGACACACACACACAGCATCTGTTATTGGCAAAGCAGACACCATCACAAACATACAGATGCTTAACCAGGTTAACCAACAAGACATCTTTGGTCAAACAGCTTCAACCACCTACGTTTTGCTAACTTAGGGCCCATTTACACCAAGAACGATAATAATAACGATAACTATAAAGTTCTAATAATCATTTTAATTCTTTGAGAATAGCAAAGTCCACATCACTATAACAATAACAACTATAACGATAACGGAACAGAGGAACGATATAATTAGATTCACTTTAATAACTTTTTTTTTCCAGCTGATGAATGATAAAAACATTGACAGACAATCAGAATGCATCCGACGACAAAACTTAGAATATTGTCCACTGGAGTGGACGCTAATATCGATATTACTATAGTTATCGCTGTATTTACTGTTATAGTTACCACTATAGTTATGCTTATAGTTATCATTATACTTATTGCGACAGTTACTCTTATTGTTATCATTATATTTATTTATATTATATTTATAGTTATCACTATCTTTATGGTTATAGTTTCATCGTTATAGTTATAGTTACTACAATAGATATCGTCATAGTTGTTATCGCTATTGTTATTGTTGTAGATCTTGTTATAGTTATCATAGCAATCATAGTTATTATTACAGTTACCGCTATAGTTATTTTAATCGGTATAATTATCATTATAGTTCTCATTATAGTTATGATAGTCATTATTATTGTTAACGCTACAGTTATATATAGTTATCACTCTAGTTATAGTCATTAGTTATCGTTATAGTTATAATTGTAATTGTTGTTATAGTTATTGCTACATTCATCGTTATAGTTATAATTGTCATTATCATAATTATTGTTATAGATATCGCTATAGTTATTGCCATAGCTATCACTATATTTATTAGTATAGTTATCGCTGTAATGCCAATAGTTATCATAGTTATCGTTATAATTATTACTGTAGTTATTATCGTTATAGTTATCTCTATATTTATTATTATACATATCATTGTCATTATCATAGTTATCATTATAGTTATTGTTATAGTTATCACAATATTAATCACTCTAGTTCTCATTGTTATCGTTATAGTTATCGTTATAGTTATTGTTATAGTTATAACAATATTTATCACTATAGCTCTTATTGTCGTTATCTTAGTTATCGTTATAGTTATTGTTATATTTATCACAATATTTATCACTATAGCTCTTATTGTTGTTATCATAGTTATCGTTATAGTTATTGTTATATTTATCACAATATTTATCACTATAGCTCTTATTGTCGTTATCATAGTTATCGTTATAGTTATTGTTATAGTTATAACAATATTTATCACTATAGCTCTTATTGTCGTTATCGTTATAGTTATTGTTATATTTATCACAATATTTATCACTATAGCTTATTGTCGTTATCATAGTTATCGTTATAGTTATTGTTATAGTTATCACAATATTTATCACTATAGCTCTTATTGTCGTTATCATAGTTGTCGTTATAGTTATCACTATAGTTATCACCATAGCTATCACTGTTTATCAGTATAGTTATCGCTGTAGTTATAGTCATTAGTTATCGTTATTATTATCACTATAGTTATTATAGTTATTGTTATATTTACCGTTATAGTTCTCATTGTCGTTATCATAGTTATTATCTTTACAGTTATCGCTATAGTTATTGCCATAGCTATCACTGTGTTTATTAGTTTAGTTATCGTTGTAGTTTAGTCATTAGTTATTGTTACAATTATCACTATAGTTATTATAGTTATCGTTATATTTATCGTTATAGTTATCAATGTCAGCTCTCACTGGTCTGAATCTATGTGTGAGGTTACAGTGACGTCACACTCTTACCGATGCACTCGGTTCTGCTGGAACTGGGACTGAAGCCCTGATCGCAGACGCAGCGGTAACTGCCCACCGTGTTCTCGCAGCGGCCGTTCTCACAGATGCCTGGCTTGGCCGTGCACTCGTTCAGATCTGTGCACAAACACACGCATCAGGACTCTGAGCGCTGAAGTGAGCGCCAGTAAACATGTGACATGTGCTGCTCACCCACGCAGCTGTCTCCGTTGGGCTGTCTCGTGTATCCCGGCGAGCAGATGCACATGTACGTGCCGATCAGATTCTTACAGGTCATCCCTCTGGAGGCGCAGTCGTCCAGCCCGTCCTCACACTCGTTCTGATCTGATGAACACAAGCGGCACACGGTGTGTTTAAGCACGATAATGCGTATGTGTTTATGACGTCTTTACCTTTGCACATCCGGCGGTCTTCTCTCAGCACGTATCCCGCTGGACATTTGCATTCGTACGATCCAAACGTGTTGACACAGCGGAATGCACACAGCAGAGGATTCTGGGAACACTCGTTTACATCTGAAAACACATCATATGTTTTAATCAAATGCTAGTGCACATGTGACATCAGAGCTCAGTTTGTCGTTGGGCATTTCTTTGTTGGGAAGAATCCAAATTTTAAGAGCTCAAGCAGACAACAAAACTGCAGCGTGCAATTAGAATAAACAACTAGTATAGTTGTCACTATCACTATAGTTATGATCATAGAATCACAGTTATTGCTATAGTTATATTATAGTTATTGCTGAAATTATCGTCATAGTTGATGCTACCGCTATTGTTGTAGTTATCACTATAGTTATAGTTATAATTATCACTATATTTATTGTTATAGCTATCATTATCGCTATAGTTATTGTTGTAGTTATCATTATAGTCATTGTTATAGTTATCGCTATAGTTATTGTTATAGCTATCATTATAGTTATGGTTATAGTTATCACTATATTTATTGTAATAGCTAGCATTATTGCTATAGTTATTGTTATAGCTATCATTATAGTTATAGTTATCGCTATATTTATTGTTATAACTATCATTATCGCTATAGTTATTGTTATAGCTATCAATATAGTTATAGTTATAGTTATCGCTATAGTTATTGTTATAGCTATCATTATAGTTATGGTTATAGTTATCACTATATTTATTGTTATAGCTATCATTATCGCTATAGTTATTGTTGTAGTTATCATTATAGTTATTGTTATAGTTATCGCTATAGTTATTGTTATAGCTATCATTATAGTTATGGTTATAGTTATCACTATATTTATTGTAATAGCTAGCATTATTGCTATAGTTATTGTTATAGCTATCATTATAGTTATAGCTATCGCTATATTTATTGTTATAACTATCATTATCGCTATAGTTATTGTTATAGCTATCAATATAGTTATAGTTATAGTTATCGCTATATTTATTGTTATAACTATCATTATCGTTATAGTTATTGTTGTAGTTATCATTATAGTTATTGTTATAGTTATCGCTATAGTTATTGTTATAGCTATCATTATAGTTATGGTTATAGTTATCACTATATTTATTGTTATAGCTATCATTATCGCTATAGTTATTGTTATAGCTATCATTATAGTTATGGTTATAGTTATCACTATATTTATTGTTATAGCTATCATTATAGTCATAGTTATAGTTATCGCTATATTTATCGTTATAGCTATCATTAACGCTATAGTTATTGTTGTAGTTATCATTATAGTTATTGTTATAGTTATCGCTATAGTTATTGTTATACCTATCATTATAGTTATGGTTATAGTTATCACTATATTTATTGTAATAGCTAGCATTATCGCTATAGTTATTGTTATAGCTATCATTATAGTTATAGTTATCGCTATATTTATTGTTATAACTATCATTATCGCTATAGTTATTGTTATAGCTATCAATATAGTTATAGTTATAGTTATCGCTATATTTATTGTTATAACTATCATTATCGCTATAGTTATTGTTGTAGTTATCATTATAGTTATTGTTATAGTTATCACTATATTTATTGTTATAGCTATCATTATCGCTATAGTTATTGTTATAGCTATCATTATAGTTATGGTTATAGTTATCACTATATTTATTGTTATAGCTATCATTATAGTCATAGTTATAGTTATCGCTATATTTATTGTTATAGCTATCATTATCGCTATAGTTATTGTTGTAGTTATCATTATAGTTATTGTTATAGTTAACGCTATAGTTATTCTTATAGCTATCAATATAGTTATGGTTATAGTCCAGGCCGGCGCTATAAGTGAAGTCAAGCTGTTTGTGTTGCCTTGGTTACTGGATACAATTTGGGCGGACTGAACCATTTTATGATAACCGAGAGGGGGAGAAGGGCCCACGGATGTTTGTGTTTCCTAAACAAATACATTTTTTTGACACCAGGAAACAGCAAATAGAATAATTTAAAGTTAATAATTTTTACTATCAAATATTTTTTTTTAGCACTACAATTTTATTGGGGGCTTCTCTGGGCCTCCTCTTAGTCATGGGCCCCGAGAATCGTCATCGTTTACCCCCCCTTTACAGCGCCCCAGGTTATAGTTATCACTATATTTATTGTTATAGCTATCATTATTGCTATAGTTATTGTTGTAGTTATCATTATAGTTATTTTTATAGTTATCGCTATAGTTATTGTTATAGCTATCATTATAGTTATGGTTATAGTTATCACTATATTTATTGTTATAGCTATCATTATCGCTATTGTTATTGTTATAGCTATCATTATAGTTATGGTTATAGTTATCACTATATTTATTGTTATAGTTATCATAATCGCTATAGTTATTGTTATAGCTATCATTATAGTTATAGTTATCGCTATATTTATTGTTATAGCTATCATTATCGCTATAGTTATTGTTGTAGTTATCATTATAGTTATTGTTATAGTTATCGCTATAGTTATTGTTATAGCTATCATTATAGTTATGGTTATAGTTATCACTATATTTATTGTTATAGCTATCATTATCGCTATAGTTATTGTTATAGCTATCATTATAGTTATGGTTATAGTTATCACTATATTTATTGTTATAGTTATCATAATCGCTATAGTTATTGTTATAGCTATCATTATAGTTATAGTTATCGCTATATTTATTGTTATAGCTATCATTATCGCTATAGTTATTGTTGTAGTTATCATTATAGTTATTGTTATAGTTATCGCTATAGTTATTCTTAAAACTATCATTATAGTTATCGCTATAGTTATGGTTATAGTTATCATTATAGTTATGGTTATAGTTATAGTTATTGCTATAATTATTGTAATAGCTATCATTATAGTTATTGTTATAGCTATCATTAGTGCTATAATAAATATAGTTATTATAGTTAGTTATTATAATAAATATATGTTGTAGTTACTATAGTTATGGTTTTAGTTATTATAGTTATCGCTATAGTTATGGTTATAGCTATCATTATCGCTATAGTTAGTGCTATAATTATTGTTTTAGCTATCATTATTGCTATATTTATTGTTATAGTTATTATTATAGTTATTGTTATAGATATCATTATCGCTATAGTTATCACCATTATATTGTTATAGATATCATTATCGCTATATTTACTGTTATAGTTATCATTATAGTTACGATTATTATTATCATCAGAGTTATCGCTATATTTATTGTTATAGTCATCGCTATAGTTATGTTACAGTTACTATAGTTATGGTGGTTATAGTTCATCATAGTTATCGATATATTACAGTTATCCATATATTTATTGTTATATCTATCATTATCGCAATTTTTATTGTTAGAGTTATCAATATAGTTATGGTTTTAGATATCATAATAGTGATTGCGATAGTTATTGTTATAGCTATAAATGAAGCTATAGTTATTGTTATAGCTATCATTATCACTATATTTAGTGTTATAGTTATGACTATAGTTATCGTTATAGTTATCACTATATCAATAATCTGTTTTATTTAGAATTTCGAAAAATAGATTTTACAGTACAGAATGCAAAACATGTTCTGTGTGAACACTAATTAGAGTGTTGAAGACAAATCAGAACCGAACGATACCGCCAGAATCAATCTGGGCTTGAGTGTGAAAGTGGACTACAGGAACATCAGCAGCACATTACTGACCTTCACAGGTCATCATGGGTCCAGGCTCGAAACCCTCGTCACAGCTGCATTCAAACCCTCCCTCCACATTCGTGCAGGTGCCGTTACCACATGGGTTCCCCAGCTCACACTCGTTTGTGTCTGATGATGGAGAGCACAGTTACACACACATCACCTGATGATCTGCTTATGATTTAAAATGATGGAGATGCATATCACATGACCAAAAACAGACAATATTCAGTAATAACAATATTACAGCTGCTTATAGCTGTAATTGAATTCCTTTCATAATTGATGAATTTTCCAACATTTTTTTCCTGTTTATTAAAGTGAAGCTGCTTTGAAACAGTCTGTATTGTATATATATGAAACCGGTGACTTGACTTGATCAGTTTAAATGCCGACCTTTACAGTTGATCCCGGTGTTGTCGAGACTGTATCCGATGGGGCATTCGCAGCGGTACGTCCCATCCGTGTTGATGCAGTGGCCGTTCTTACAGATGCCAGGGTTCACCGCACACTCGTCCACATCTGAAACATACCACAGATCAGTGTGTGCTCATGGACACAGGGTGAACGAGTCTGATTCACTGACACTCACCTACAGGCGTGCCGTCTATACTGAGGGTCTTACCCACATTAGGACACAGAACGTTGAACGTCTCTGAAACAGACACACATACACAATGACTATGACTGCAATTAAATCACATTTACGTGTGTGTGTTTGTACTCACCGTCATGCGGGGAGGGGCAGATCTCACACGGGTCGCCCCATCCCTCACCCAACTTGGCGCAGCAACATTCGCCTTTAGTGGTGTTGAGGGGCTTCGGAGCCAGACAGCGTCCATTCTCGAACTTAGTGTAACAGTAATTCACACGAATATCTGACATTCAGAGGAAAAAGTGATTTTTTTCATTGTCTGTAAAGTTGATTTGAAACAACAGTGCTGAGCACTATACAATAAAATTGACTTGACGTCAGGAAATGACTGATTAGATTCTCAAATGATTCTTTCTGAAATTATTATTTCTCAAATGATTGTTCACAAGTGGTTCCTCCCACAAAAAACAATTCTCAAATGCTTTTTCCCAAATTACTCTTTCCAAATGATTCTCCCTAAATTATTCTTACCAAATGATTCTTCTGTAATGATTCATCCCGAATGATTGTTCACAAATTATTCTTTCTCAAATAATTATTCCCAAATTATAATTTCTCAAATGATTCTCCCTAAATGATTCTTCCCAAATGATTCTTCTCAAATGATTCATCAATGCACAAAATGCATCAATTATCAGAATTATCATTAACACACGAACAAACTTCACAGATATAGACACATGTCCTGCAGTGACGTCACAAGGTGTGTGTGTGTGTGTGTGTGTGTGTGTGTGTGTTAACCCTCACTTACCATAACCTACTTAATCATATTTTAGGGACAAATTTGTACCCAGAAGTGAGTCAAACAAAACATCTTTTGTTAAAAAAACTATATAAAAATAAAGAAAATAAAACAAATTAAATCATAAAAATGCAGAAAGCTTTCTGTTAATGATAGTGTGTGGATTACGGTTAGGTTATATAATTTATAACTAACTGTATAGAAAAACAAGAGGTTTGTGGAATGACCACATTTATGTGTGTGTGTGTGTGTGTGTGTGTGTGTGTGTGTGTGTGCTGTTGATAAAGAGATGGGCGGCTGGGTTGCTTTTATTCCCTGAGGCCTGTTTTTCATTTGCAGAAGCGTTTCCACCCTTATAACCACACACACACACACACACACACACACACACACACACACACACACACACACACACACACACACACACACACACACACACACACACACACACACACACACACACACACACACACACACACACACACACACACACACACACACACACACACACACACACACACACACACACACACCCTGTCTACAGGGTCACAGAGACAGAAGGAGGGATGGAAAGTGTGAGTGAAGAAACAAACGCATGGCTCTGTGTTCCGTTTCCTACATGTATGACATCACACACTTCGCATGAGGAACAAAACATTATTCACTCATTAAACACATCAGCTTCATGACCTACAGCAAAAACATAAAGCAAAAATGAAGATGCCAGTTTTCAACCTGTGGAATTCTGGGATATATAACTCACCCAAACATCTTATTCCGGATGAGGACAGCTGGAATCCCTTGGGACATTCGCACATGAAGCTGCCTGGCATGTTCACACACTTGCCAAAGATGCAGATCTCTGGACTCTGAGAGCATTCGTCAATATCTGAGCACAAACACACGGATGACGGAGGTTAGACCACATGACTGTGAGCACTGATACTAGTGATGCCGTGAAGATGGTGGTGTCACTGACCTTCACACCTGTCATTCTGCAGGAAATATCCAGCAAGACAGATGCACCTGTATGAGCCGTCCAGATTCTGACACGTCCCATGACCACAGGTGCCGGGGCTGATCGAACACTCATTGATGTCTGGGCAGAAGAGCACAGGAGCATGTGGACGTGATGTCAACACACACACACTCACACACACACTCTGGAGGTCTGGTAGAGGAGCTTCAGGACTCACCCACACACATCCGGCCATCAGGAGAGAGTTTATACCCGTCCAGACATATGCACACAAACGAGCCCACTGTGTTGATGCAGTTTCCGTTGCGACACAAGCCTCGGAGCGACGCGCACTCGTCAGTGTCTGAACCACACGCACAAAACAGCCATTAAAAAACAAACACATGCCTGTCTGCTGTGGAATTAATAAATATTTGTGTGTGTGTACCAATGCAGTCGTTGTTGTGTGACAGCTGGAATCCTGGGTAACACAAGCAGTTGTAGGAGCCCACAGTGTTCTTACAGGTTCCATTTCCACACGGCTGACGCTCGCACTCGTCCACATCTGAACACAGACCACAGGTTAGATTGTTATGAACATAGAAGGATGGTTATGTACACAGATGGTTAGTTATGAACACAGATCTTCAGTTAGTTGTGAACTCACAGATCACAGTCGGTCAGTTAGATATGAACAGATGGTCAGTTAGTTATGAACACAGACAGCTAGTTAGTTAGTTAGTTAGTTAGTTAGTTAATTAGTTAGTTATGAACACGGACCACAGATGATTAGTTAGTTATGAACACAGACAGTTAATTAGTTAGTTATGAACACGGACCACAAACGATTAATTAGTGATGAACACAGACAGTTAGTTAGTTATGAACACGGACCATAGACGATTAGTTAGTTATGAACACAGACTGCAGACAATTAGTTAGTTATGAACACAGACAGTTAGTTAGTTAGTTAGTTAGTTAGTTAATTAGTTAGTTATGAACACGGACCACAGATGATTAGTTAGTTATGAACACAGACCACAGACAGTTAGTTAGTTAGTTAGTTAGTTATAAACACGGACCATAGACGATTAGTTAGTTATGAACACAGACAGTTAATTAGTTAGTTATGAACACGGACCACAAACGATTAATTAGTGATGAACACAGACAGTTAGTTAGTTAGTTATGAACACGGACCATAGACGATTAGTTAGTTATGAACACAGACTGCAGACAGTTAATTATGAACACAGACAGTTAATTATGAACACAGACAGTTAATTAGTTAGTTATGAACACGGACAACGAACGATTAGTTAGTTATGAACACAGACCACAGACTAATGTTAGTTATGAACACAGACGGTTAGTTAGTTAGTTATGAACATGGACCACAGACGATTAGTTAGTTATGAACACGCACCACAGACGATTAGTTAGTTATGAACACGCACCACAGACGATTAGTTAGTTATGAACACAGGCTGCCGACAATTAGTTCGTTTTGAACACAGATAGTTAGTTAGATAGTTAGTTAGTTAGTTATGAACATGCAGCACAGACGATTAGTTAGTTATGAACACAAACCACAGACAGTTAGTTAGTTACAAACACAGACCACAGAGAGTTAGTTAGTTATGAACACAGGCCGCAGACAGTTAGTTAGTTATGAACACAGACCACAATTAGTTAGTTATGAACACAGACCACAGACGATTAGTTAGTTATGAACACAGACCACAGACGATTAGTTAGTTATGAACACAGACAGTTAGTTAGTTAGTTAGTTAGTTATGAACACAGACCACAGACAGTTGGTTAGTTATGAACACAGACGATTAGTTAGTTATGAACACAGACCACAGACAATTAGTTAGTTATGAACACAGACAGTTAGTTAGTTAGTTAGTTGTTAGTTATAAACATGTTAGTTAGTTATGAACACAGACCACAGACTCATGTTAGTTATGAACACAGACAGTTAGTTAGTTAGTTAGTTGTTAGTTATAAACATGTTTGTTAGTTATGAACACAGACCACAGACAGTTAAGAAAATAAACGGTTGGTTTGTTATGAATACATTGTTATGATGTTTAGTTAGTTATGAAAAAAGATGATTGGTTAGTTATGAATGCAGACCAAAAGTGGTTAGGTAATTATGAAAACGTATGGTCAGTTAGTTATGAACACAAACCACAGACGGTTAGTTAGTTAGTTAGTTTTCTAGATGATGATGGACATACAGACATAAGGACAGACAGACAGACAGGTATGTGAGGCTGATCTCTCACCAATGCACAGGTCCGGGGTGGATATGAAGCCATTGGGGCATAAGCAGCGGTAACTACCCACCGTGTCAATACACTGACCAGGACTGCAGATGTTTGGATTCTCAGCACACTCATTACGATCTGAGAGAGCAAAAGTCACACCGTCATCATATCAAATCACACATAAAAAACTGATCTGAGTTCACTTTAACTTCAGGTGCAATGTGACTGAGCTCTGAGCTCTTTCCCTCCAGTCATGTGACATATTTCTGGAGGCATCATTGCTTGTTTCCTGTTAAGCATGAGAGCTGCTGTTTCTTTTTGTTCTATCAACTTTGATATCTGAGCAACAGCAATATGAGATGGGACATGTCTGACACGCACTCACCGACACACTGCTGCGTGGGAGTTTGCCGGTATCCATGTTTACACTCGCAGCGGAAACTTCCAGGAACGTTCAGACAGACTGCGTTCTGCTGACACACCGGCCCGTTCTGACACTCGTCAATATCTGCACACACACATCACAAACACACTTAACATCACACACATGTTGGAAGTAAATCATCTCATTGTTAATCTAGAACCTCTCACATGGAGCTCTGTCACTTATTCGGCTGTTTTTGTGACACTGTTACAGATTGGAGACTCCAGAATCAGATAAGCATGAATGAACTTTCAGTGACACACAGCGGGAGCTCTTACCCTCACAGATCAGCAGCTTGTCATTATAAACAAAACCCATCGGACATTCACAGCGGAAACTGCCAATCATGTTGATACACACGCCGTTCTCACACACGCCGGGAATGTCACGGCACTCGTCGATGTCTGCGGATCACAGACAGACACAGAGGATGGATGTGAAGTCTTAGAGGAACATGCAGACACAGAACTGTAGAAGTGTGTGATGAATGTGTGTGTGTGTGTGTGTGTTTACCAATGACTTGTCCAGTGTAGATGTCAATGATATATCCCTGCATCTCACTTCCACACAGCACAGTAAACTCATCTGCAGCAGAGAACAGCATTACGGTCATGACTCTGTGTGTGTGTGTGTGTGTGTGTGTGTGTGTACGTGAGCAGATGTGAAGTGTGTGTCTCACTGGTGCTGGGAACGGGACAGCGCTCGCAGGGTTTATTCCAGGCCCGGCCGATGTTGTATGAGCAGCAGCAGAACTTCTTGGTCATGTTGTAGGCTAGTTCTCCATCACATGTGGCGTTATCATAGTAGTTCCTGTAACAAAAGCTCTTCCGCATATCTGAACACACACCACAACAAACACGTCACAATCTGCACTGTAGAAAACCGCTTTAAAGAAAATTATCAACCATAACTATAAAAAATATTATAATTACATAATTAGCGATAACTATAACAAAAATAATATAATAATATTAACAGTAACAATAATGATAACTATAGCGATAACTATGACGTAATAGTGTAACTAGTATAACTGACAATCATTAACAATAACTGTAATGATGTTATTAATAATAATATAATAATCATATAATAATATAACGATAATCATTAATGATAACTACAACGATAAATATAACTATAACGTCAATCATTAATGATAGCTATAACGATGAGTATAATGATATATATAATACTATAATATCTATCATTAATGAAAACTATAATGATAATCATTATATGATGCTAGTCATTAACTATAACAATATACTATAATAAGTATAATATTAAACATTAACGATAACTATAAAGATAACTACGTTAATCATTAACAGTAACTAAAACAATAAATATAATGATAACTATAGCGTTAATTATTAACGATAACTATAAAGATAATAATTAATGACTATAATCTCAACATTAACGATAAATATATTGATAACTACAATAATCATTTGACACTAATCACTAATGATAACTATAACAATATAACTATAATGTTAAAACTATAAAGATAATTACAATTTTAAAGACTAACAATAACTACAAAGATAGATTTAATGCTAAACTATAATGCTAAACTAACTATATAACTATAATGTTAAACATTAACGATAACTACAAAGATAATTAAAATGTTAATGATTAACGATAACTATAATGACAAATATAATGATAAATATAACGTTAATTATTAACGATATCTATAATGATGATCGTTAGCGATAACTATTAAGATAAATATAATGAAAACTATGTTAATTATTAATACAACTATAATGTTAAACATTAACGATAACTATAAAGATAATTTAAATGTTAATGATTAACGATAACTATAACAACAAATATAATGATAAATATAACATTAATTATTAACGATATCTATAATGATAATCATTAACGATAACTGTTAAGATAAATATAATGAAAACTATAATGTTAAACATTAACGATAACTATAAAAATAATTAAAATGTTAATGATTAACGATAACAATAAATATAATGATAACTATAACGTTAATTACTGACAGTATCTATAATGATAATCATTAACGATAACTGTAATTATGTGCGACTCACCCATGCAGTTGTTTCCTCCATTGATTTGCATGTACTCCGCTGGGCAGATGCAGGTGTAGTTTCCAATGGTGTTGTAACACTGACCCGGACCACAGATACCAGTCCGCTTACACTCATCCACATCTACACACACAATATAAACAGTTACACTTCACTTCTAATCATTGCAGCTGGCCTAGATTGACACTTCCGTTGTTGAGTCTGTCTGCACTGGATGCCTCAAAGCAAATGTTTCAGATGCATTTGTCCTGTTGTCAGAAACAGTGTTGGGGGTAACGCATTACAAGTAACTTGAGTTACGTAATCAGATTACTTTTTCAAGTAACTAGTAAAGTAACGCATTACTTTTTCAATTTACAACAAAATATCTAAGTTACTTTTTCAAATAAGTAACGCAAGTTACTTTTTCACATTTATTGACTGACATGTTGTCCCCATGTTGAGAGGAATACAGTGCAGAGATATTGTGTGCGCTGTGTAAGCATGATGGTTATTGTAGTTCTAGACTAAATGTGAACATGCATTTACTCATCTCACTTGCACAAAATCATTCAGTATTCCTCAAAATGAATAAAAACAGTGAAATGCAATCTCAGAATTTTGCAAACCTGTAATAATTAACTATATTAAATTACACAAATATACTTTATGTATTTAATCTCAATTATTAACCAATGTCTTTGCTGCTGACCTTCAATTCAACCATATTAATAAGCAAAAAATACTTTAGATTAGATTTAGAAATAAGATCTAGAACTTCCTTCTCTTGTATCCTATTCTTCTTAAATCCAGAACAACAGAACATCTGAAAGGTTTGTTTGAGCTGCGCCCTCTACTGTACAGGTGTAAATATGCTTTTCCTTCAGCCTAAGGCTTATTGATTTCTCTTTTCGTGTGAAAGGGCCTTTTTGCCAAAAATAGAACTTTTTTGTTGTTATTAAAAAACAAACAAACAAGCAAGCCCAGCCCGGTGAGAAAAAGTAATGCAAAAGTAAAGTAACGCATTACTTTTCATAAAAAGTAACAAAGTAACGCAATTAGTTACTTTTTTAGGGAGTAACGCAATATTGTAATGCATTACTTTTAAAAGTTACTTTCCCCAACACTGGTCGGAAACAGTGCAAGCAGCGTTCATTTACTGTCAGTATTACTGATTGCTTTTGTTTGCTTGCTTTTGATCCAATGCATCACTTGAGGTCATTATGTGGTCATTTATATCATGTGACCTTATATGTTAATGAACATTTTATCTCAGACACAGAGGGTCCAAAACAGGCACAACATTTGTCTTCTGCTTGGTTTCTGATTCTGTCACACTCCACATATATTAAGCATCAAATGTGTCCTAAAAAGCTGAGATTTTTGTAGCTTCATGCTTAATTTTTTTAATGATTGGTAAGTTTTCTCTGAAAGCTTTCTATCTGCACAGCTGCTTTGAAACAGCATATCGTGTTTAAAGCACTATATAAATACAACTGACTTGACTCAGTAAGAGCGACAGAAAGAGTGTGTGAAAGAGGAAGTTTGACTGACCTTCACAGATCCTGGTGTCTTCATTAAGAGCATAACCTTTCTGACATTCACAGTGGAAACTGCCAAACGTGTTGATGCAGGTTCCTCCCTGACACAGACCAGGCAGCTCCAGACACTCGTTGATATCTGACACACAGACACAACGGTCAACATACAGAACTGGAGAACGTGTGTGTGTGTGTGTGTGTGTGCTCTATCTACCTTCTAGTATCACTGTGATCGGATTGGGTCGGAATCCCTCTCCTCCGGGACACAGAACCTTGTACTCGGCTGAGGGAGAAACAATAACAATCAGTGAACGAAACAAGGGCTCAAATGAGTGTACGTGTGTGTGTATGTGTGTGTGTGTGTGTGTGTGAGACTCAGTGGAGCTGTAAATATAATGCTAACTATAATGTCAATGACTATAACAATATCTATAATGATAATTATTAACGATAACTATAATGACAGTCATTAACGCTGACTATAATGACAATTAGGTCAATTGTTAACAATAACTATAACTATAATGATATCATTAACAATATCTATAAAGATAACTATAACAATTAAATGTAATGGCAACTCTAACGTCAATCATTAACGATAACTATAACGATAACTATAACAACAATCATTAACGATAACTATGATAAATTTAGAGATAAATATAATGCCAACTACAATGTCAAACGTTAACAATAACTATAACGATAACTACAATGACAATCATTAACAATAGCTATAATAACCACAGCGATAAATATAATGCCAACTATAGCGTCAATTGTTAATAACTATAACTATAATGACATCTTTAACGATAACCATAACAATAACTATAATGATATCATTAATGATAACTATAATGCCAACTATAGTGCTAAATATAATGCCAACTATAACGTCAATTGTTAACGATAACTATAACGATAACTATAACGATATCATTAACGATAACTATAATGCCAACTATAGTGATAAATATAATTACAACTATAACGTCAATTGTTAATGATAACTATAACGATATCTATAATTAATGATAATCATTAACAATAACTATAGCAATAATTATAATGCCAACTATAACGTCAATTGTTAACGATAACTATAACAATAACTATAATGACAATCATTAACGATAACTATAACGATAACTATAATGACAATCATTAACGATGACTATAATGATAACTATATAACGATAAATATAATGATAACATTAACGATAACTATAGTGATAAATATCATGCCAACTATAATGTCAATCATTAATTAATTATAACTATAATGATATAATTAACGATAACTATAATGCCAACTATAGTGATAAATATGCCAACTATAACGTCAATTGTCAATGATAACTATAACAATAACTATAATGATATCATTAACGATAACTATAATGCCAACTATAGTGATAAAAATAATGCCAACTATAACGTCAATTGTTAACGATAACTATAACGATATCAATAATGATAATCATTAACGATAACTATAATGACAATCATTAACGATGACTATAACGATAACTATATAACGATAAATATAATGATATCTTTAACGATAACTATAGTGATAAATATCATGCCAACTATAATGTCAATCATTAATTAATTATAACTATAATGACAAATATTAACGATAATTACAATAACTATAGAGATAAATATAATGCCAACTATAAGGTCTAAAATTAGCGATAACTATAATGATAACTACAACGACAATCATTAACGATAACTATAACGATAACTACAACGACAATCATTAACGATAACTATAACGATAACTACAACGACAATCATTAATGATAACTATAACGATAACTACAATGACAATCATTAACGATAACTATAACGATAACTACAACGACAATCATTAACGATAACTATAACGATAACTACAACGACAATCATTAATGATAACTATAACGATAACTACAACGACAATCATTAACGATAACTATAACGATAACTACAACGACAATCATTAACGATAACTATAGCGTTAAATATAATGCCAACTATAACGTCAAACATTGACGATAACTATAACGACAATCATTAACAATAACTATAACGATAACTATAATGACAATCATTAACAATAACTATAATGATAAATATAATGCCAGCTATAACGTCAATCATTAATCATAACTATAACGATGATTCAAATGATGTTTGCACTTTCACTTTGAGGAGTGCCGCTCCTGTGTGTACGTGCTTCAGATGATCAATGCAATAAATCACAGTTCTAATCACAAAGCATGTCAAAATGACTATTCCCAAACTTTAAAGGGTTAGTTCACACAAAAATGTAATTTTGGGTGAGTACATGATGGCAGAATTTACACTTTTGGGTGAATTATACCTTATAAATACAGTAAGCTGAGTCTTGAAGAAAACAAACTCTATTTTGCGAATAATATCGTTTACATCACTGATACATATCGTCACATTTCTCGTTATACCCCTAATAATGATAATGAATGACAATAACTATAATGATAAACATTAATGATAACTATAATGATAATTATAATAATAATGAATAACTATAACTATAATGATAATGAATAACTATAAATATGATGCTGACTATAGTGTGCTGGACTCACAGGAGTTGAGCGGCGGACAGGCCTCACAGGGCGACCCCCACGCTCGACCCAGAGAACAGCAGCAGGACGCTTTGGACACGCCCACGCCGATCTCAGTGGAGCAGTCCAGACTGTCCGAGTAATCGCCACGTTGATGGACCTCCAGATAGCAGGTTCCAGAGCGAGTATCTGCAAGACACAGAGACGACATATGAGTGGTGTGGAGCCTGCGGCCTTCGGCTGAAGCTGTTTCGAGCTGAACGCGTCTCACCGACGCAGCCGACTCCGGTGGGGTTGAGCTCAAAGCCCTGAGGACAGTTGCAGATGTAACTGCCCGGGGTGTTCAGACACAGACCGCTGATGCATGTGGTCGGGCTGGCGCACTCGTTCACGTCTGACACAGAAAAGCAGAGAAAGAAAAGAGGGATGAGAGGAGAGGACAGGTCAAGTGTCACGTGTCTGATGCGTGAGATCATGTGATACCCGTGCAGTTTCCTCCGCTCCGGTCCAGCTCATAGCCGGTGTCACACAGGCACCTGAAGAGACCCGGAATATTGCGGCAGCGGCCGTTCACACAGATGTCGGCAAACGTGCACTCGTCTATGTCTGCGGAGAGAGACACACAACAGCTGTGACGGGTTATGTGTGTTGATCAGGAGGAACTGAGCTCAGGAAGTTTCAGGCACAAACATACACAGGACTGATTTTATCCATCAGGGTTTGGCTCGACTGAAAGAAGTTGCCTTTGATATTAATAGGGTTATAATTATTAGTTATTATTAGTTGAACGTTGGATAATAAAGTATTTTCAAGTGAGTGTGTGGTCAGATCTCATTCATATAGATTATGAAGAGCAACATGTTTTAAGGTCCGTCCAGACCAAGATTGATAACGTCAACTTAACAATAACTATAATGATAATCATTAACGATAACTATAATGTCAGTCATTAACAATAACTATTACAATAACTATAATGATAATCATTAACATTAACTATAATGATAATCAATAACAATTATAACAATAACTGTTATGATAACTACAATGATAAATATAATAATAATTATTCATTAAAGATAATGATAACGATAATTATAACAAGAACTATCATAACATCTATAACGACAACTAATAATAACTAGAATGATAATCATTAATGATAACTATAACGATAACTAATAATAACTATAATGATAATCAACGATAACTATAACAATAACTATAATAACATCTATAACAACAACTAATGATAACTATAATGATAATCACCGAAAACTATAATGATAACTATAAAAATAACTATAATAACATCTGTAACGACAATGAATAATAACGATAACTATAATATATAATGACAACTAATAATAACTATAATGATAATCAATAATGATAACTATAATGATAACTATAATAACATCTGTAACAACAATGAAAAATAACAATAACTATAATGATAATCAACGACAACTGTAATGATACCTATAACAATAACTACAATAACATCTGTAATGACAATGAATAATAACGGTAAGTATAACAATAACTATAATATATAACGACAACTAATAATAACTATAATGATAATCAATAACGATAACTATAACAATAACTACAATAACATCTGTAACGACAATGAATAATAACGATAACTATAACAATAACTATAATAACATCTGTAACGACAATGAATAATAACGATAACTATAATATATAATGACAACTAATAATAACTATAATGATAATCAATAACGATAACTATAACAATAACTACAATAACATCTGTAACGACAATGAATAATAACGATAACTATAACAATAACTATAATAACATCTGTAACGACAATGAATAATAACGATAACTATAATATATAACGATAACTAATAATAACTATAATGATAATCAATAACGATAACTATGACGATAACTATAACAATAACTATAATAACATCTATAACGACAACTATTAATAACTATAATGATAATCAACGATAACTGTAATGATAACTATAACAATAACTACAATAACATCTGTAACGACAACTATTAATAACTATATTGATAATCAACGATAACTGTAATGATAACTATATCAATAACTACAATAACATCTGTAACGACAATGAATAATAACGATAACTATAACAATAACTATAATATATAACGACAACTAATAATAACTATAATGATAATCAATAACGATAACTATAACAATAACTACAATAAAATCTGTAACGACAATGAATGATAACGATAACTATAACAATAATTGTAATAAATATCGACAACTAATAATAACTATAATGATACTCAATAATGATAACTATGACGATAACTATAACAATAACTATAATAATATCTATAACAAAAACTAATAATAACTATAATGATAATCAATAACGATAACTATAACGATAACTATAACAATAACTATAATAACATCTATAACGACAACTAATAATAACTATAATGATAATCAATAACGATAACTATAACGATAACTATAACAATAACTATAATAACATCTATAACGACAACTAATAATAACTATAATGATAATCAATGATAACTGTAATGATAACTATAACAATAACTATAATAACATCTGTAACGACAATGAATAATAACAATAACTATAACAATAACTATAATATATAACGACAACTAATAATAACTATAATGATAATCAACGATAACTATAATGATAACTATAACAATAACTATAATAACATCTGTAACGACAATGAATAATAACGATAACTATAACAATAACTATAATAAATAACAACAACTAATAATAACTATAATGATAATCAATAACGATAACTATAACAATAACTATAATAACATCTGTAACTATGACGATAACTATAACAATAACTATAATAACATCTATAACGACAACTATTAATAACTATAATGATAATCAACGATAACTGTAATGATAACTATAACAATAACTACAATAACACCTGTAACGACAATGAATAATAACGATAACTATAACAATAACTATAATATATAACGACTATGATATAATAATATAATAATATAATAATAACTATAATGATAATCATCAACGATAACTGTAACGATAACTATCACAATAACAACAATAACATCTATAACAACAACTAATAATAACAATAATGATAATCATTATAGTTTCGATCATTATAGTTATAGTTATGACAGACAGACAGACAGCAGGAGGAGCGTCTCACCTTCACAGGCTTTGCCGTCTGCAGTGGGGATGAAGCCCATGTCACATTCACAGCGATATCCTCCAGCGATGTTCAGACAGTGTCCGCTCTCACACAGATTCACGTTCTCAGCACACTCATCCGTGTCTACAGGACACACACACACACACACGTTAACAACGGCATCATGACGTGTGTGTGAGTGAACAAGTGTGTGTGTGTGTGTGTGTGTGTACCGGTGCAGTAGAAGCCGTCTCCGTTGAATCCCTCTTTGCACAGGCAGCGGTAGGAGCCCATGGTGTTCATGCAGTCTGCGCTGGGGCTGCACAGGTGCGTCCCATTGGAACACTCGTCCAGATCTGCGACAGCAGTGATTGATCACGATCAGATTAACCACATCAGATCAGATCTCGTCTATGATCGCCACCGAGGGTTCCTACCTGTGCATTTGATCCCGTTCCCGATCCAGCCCGGAGCGCAGCTGCATTTGAAGCTGCCGGCAGTGTTTGTGCAGGTCGCGTGCCGGTCGCAGTTATGAGCGCCGATCTCACACTCGTTAATATCTAAATCACACACAAGAGGAGAGCGTCACAGACTGCACATCACAAACCACTATTGCTGTGTTTGAAACAAAGTCGGAGGTGGGAATATTCAATTTGAATCTATAAAACCTTAAACTTATTTTATTTCAGCTAGTTGCCAAGGCAAGTTTTCTCATTTTTAATTGAGTTTAACTTGATGCACTAAAATAACTAAAACCAAAACTGAAATAAAAATGGTAACACTTTAGTTTAGGGTCCAATTCTTACTATTAACTAGTTGCTTATTATTAGCATGCATATTAGGATATTAGCACATATCAATGCTTTATTCTGCATGACCATATTCTACTCAATAACTACCTTACTAATTAGGAGTGACAATAAAAAATTAATAAAAAGTATAAAGACATATTTAAAAAAAAAAAAAACTAGAATACACAATAAAATTACTAAAACTTTAACTAAAATTAACATGAAAGTATACTAAAAGAAAATATACTAAAATAATACTGCTATGGCATCCATGAAAAAAGTTCATAGAAAAAAAAAAAAATATGCAAATAAATTAATAAAAACAAATAAATTATAAATAAATAATAAATACATAAAAAAATGAATATGCAAATGAATAAATAAAAATAAATTAATTATAAATGAATAATAAATACATAAAAAATAAACATGCAAATAAATTAATAAAAATAAATTAATTATAAATCAATAATAAATGCATAAATTATTATGCATTATTACATAATGTATTATTATTTGTTTAGTATTAATTTATTTAGTATTAATTTACAGAATTACTTTGTTTTCTAGATACTTTGTAATATTTTATGTTTCTGCATCTTACAGTATACTAATGGTAAGTAGAAAAAAAGATACAGAGATATGTAAATATTTTCTAGATAATTTTGTATACATTTCTAACAATGTTTTTCATATATATATATGTGTGTGTATGTCTGTACACAGCTGGTACACAGGAATTTTCATCTCTTGCTGAACTAAAGTTTGTTGACCCATGAAAACGTTGTTTGACCATGTCAACGGCCCTGTCCTGGAGTGTGACATCATTTCCTGTTCCTGGATCTGAAATAATTGTGAATGGTCAGTGTCCGTCTAACGAGCGTGTTTAACGAGCGTGTCGTTTCTCTGTTGTGAACATCTCTGATGAAGTCCATCACATTCTGTTCCATCATTGATTCTCATTAGAGCAGGAGACTCCAGCGCTCCGCCTGTCCTGAAATAACCGGAGCAGAGTGAACTCTCCGCCTCTCTCTCTCGTCTTGTTAGCATGCTGCGCTTTTATTAGAGCAAATCTAATCCACAAAATATGCGCCAGCTGACACTGAATCAAAGTGATAAAATGAGAGAGAGGAAATAGCAGAGCGCTTCAGTGTTTACTCCAAAATAAATGACTTAACTGGCCTGATGGGAATTAATCTCAGATAAACAAGCTCATCAATAAAGATGATGTCAGTCAAATTACACATAATTAACGCAAAAACACATGAAGTGATGATAGAGAATGAAACTACATGATGAATATTTCTCTAGAACTCGTGTTTTATATCTGCAATATATAAAATAACTCACCGTACACGTGATACCGAACAAACGCACACTTCATAAAAATGCGAAATTTAAATAAATAAATGATTTGACAATAATGTTCCCAAGTTTTGGAATCCCTGCATTAAACAAAGCAACTTAAACAATGAGTCACAGTGTGTGTGTGTGTGTGTGTGTGTGTGTGTGTGCATTGATCTCCGACCTCAAAACACTCCAGCTATATAAAAATGACAAAAATACACAACAAAATTACTAAAACTTTAACTAAAATTAACATGAAAACAGAAAATATACTATAAATGTACTAAAATTAATAACACTGCTACGGCATCCACGAAAACGTTCATAGAAAAATGTAAAAAAATAAAATTAAAAAAAGCAAATAAATTAATAAAAATAAATAAATTATAAATAAATGAATGAATAATAAATACATAAAAAATAAATATGCAAATAAATGAATACAAATAAATTAATTATAAAAGAATAATAAATACATAAATTATTATTATCCATTATTACATACTGTATTATTATTTATTTATCGTTAATTTATTTAGTATTAATTTACAGAATTACTTTGTTTCTAGATACTTTCTAGATAATATTTTATGCAACTCACCGTACATGTGATACCGAACAAATGCACTCTTAATAAAAATTAAATAAATCATAAAAATGCAAAATTTAAATAAATAAATGATTTGACGAAAAATTTGGGAATCCCTGCCAAGAAAGCAACTTAAACAGTGAGTCACAGTGTGTGTGTGTGTGTGTGTGTGCATTGACCTCCGACCTCAAACACTCCAGCTATATAAAAATTACAAAAATACAAAAAAAAATTACAAAAACTTTAACTAAAATTAAAATGAATAAAATTAACATACTATAAATGTACTAAAATAACACTGCTACGGCATCCATGAAAACATTCATAGAAAAATGTAAAAAGCAAATAAATTAATAAAAATAAATTAATTATAAATAAATGAATAATAAATACATAAAAAATAAATATGCAAATAAATTAATAAAATAAATTAATTATAAATAAATGAATAATAAATGCATCAAAAATAAATATGCAAATAAATTAATAAAAATAAATTAATTATAAATAAATGAATAATAAATACATAAAAATTAAATATGCAAATAAATTAATTCAAATAAATTAATTCAAATAAATTAATAATAAATACATAAATTATTATTATGCATTATTACATATTGTATTATTATTTATTTATTATTAATTTATTTTGTATTAATTTACAGAATTACTTTGTTTCTAGATACTTTCTAGATAATATTTTATGCAACTCACCGTACATGTGATACCAAACAAATGCACTCTTAATAAAAATTAAATAAATCATAAAAATGCAAAGTTTAAATAAATAAATGATTTGACGAAAATGTTCCCAAAGTTTGGGAATCCCTGCATTAAAGAAAGCAATTTAAACATGAGTCACAGTGTGTGTGTGTGTGTGTGTGTGTGTGTGTTTGTTTGTGTGAGAGAGAGATTGTGTGTGTGAGTGTATGTGTGTGCATTGACCTCTGACCTCAAACACTCCAACTACGCCCATGAAGTTGATGACCACTGATGATGTCAGCCTTATTTACAAGTGCTGATGGGCCAGTTAAAACATATCTGATGAGGAACACGGATGACCATCACACACACACACACACACACACACACACACACACACACACACACACACACACACACACACATACACACACACGCACACACTCTGGCCTTCTGCCCTACAAACAGTCATCAATCACTGACTACATCTCTGCCAGATTAATTATCCCACAATCCAACAGCGAAATGAGTAGAACTCAAACAAACGACCTTCAGTTCATTACGATCAAACTTCAATCCCATCATGCCTGGAAAACATCAAGATAAATGAAGCTCACGGCAGGACGTTTATAAATGACAGACATTAAAATCATCACCAGTAAAAATACACAGAGAGACAAACGGCTGCAGATGTGCGGAAAATGTTTTTAGGATGAAAATGTGTAAGAAATTAAAACAAAAACCAGACAGAAATAAACAACAGGCATCAACGAATCCAAAGCTGGCGTGACGCGGCTCTCTTCCCTCCGAGAGATCTCCACGGAACGCCGCTTAACGGATTCAGTCGGAAACCGGCCAAAGGATTCGGTCGTGACACACAGAAACGAGGAAAGCGCGGGTTCGGTGCCGCCCGTGCGGTTTGACTGGTTAACCGACTCTAATGGGCCGTTTCATTAGCGATTGATCAGCGCTCAGGAATCCGGGCCGAATATCTCCCAGCGTTCAACTCGTTCGACCTCACGTGCAAACATCCCGAGCTGGAAGCTCCTGAGAACATGTGGCGGCAGCAGGATTCCTGACCGCTGACTCAGATCAGACGCTGTTCTTTCCTGCAGGAAAACATGCTCCAGAAACACGGAAAATATGAGCTCCTCTGAGCGAGCGGTGAGGGTTCTGGCTGTCCTTCAGCGCGTGCCGGGGACGCTCAGGATCCACACCACCCAGCAACCTCCCAGAGGACCCAAGCAACAGCATAGCAACACACTGAAGTCCCTCATTACGTACGGTAAAGTGCTGAACTCGGATCAGACCGTCAGATAAACACGTGATGATGTTCTGATTCTGATCTGATAATGTCAGCAGGTCTGTGTGATGATTTAGGGCTGGTTAGTAACTGTGTGTGTGTGTGAAGTGCGTCTCACCTGTACAGCCGGTCGTCCCTTTCCTGACGGAGAATCCGAGGTCACAGTGACAGATAAACGAGCCCTTTGTGTTTTCACACTTCCCGCTCAGACAGATGTTGGGATTCAGCTCACACTCGTTCACATCTGCCTCACACACACACACACACAGATTAAAGTTACATAGAACTGAAAATAAGACTATATCATCATCATCATCAGTATCAGTATACCACGCCACTCTGATATTTACTATAGTAATGAATGAGTATCATATTCATGCATTATGACAGGGATTCACAAACATTTACATCAGCTGATCCCCTTTGAGCTAAAATATTTACTTGGAAGTCATATTAATATAAATATAAATAAAAATCAAGTTATTCTTGCAATAAGTTAACAAAACAAAAGATGTAAGAGTGATGAAAGAGAATGAAATGTTCTGATGTCACTTAAAGGTCACATGCAGGTGAAAAAATTAAATATTTCACCTTTATATTTCATCTTTAATTTATCTTTTTTATTTACTTTTATTTATTTATTTATTTTTGCATTTTATGATTTAATTTGCATTTTATTTTAATTGTTTTTATTTTTTAATTATTCATTTTGATTTATGTTTTAATGATTTAATACATTTTTAGTGTTGTATTTTAATGCTTTTATTCAAAAATTACTTATTTTTATTTTTTATGATTTAATAATATTTTACTATTTTTTTTACATTTTTATTATTTAATTACATTTTAGTAAGTTATCTATTTTGATGGTTTTATTTTTTAATTTTTATTATTTTTTATGATTTAATTAATTTTTAGTAAAATCTATATTTTGATTTTTTATTTTAAATTATTTATTTTCAATTTATGTTTTTTCAATTTTATAATTTTTTGTGTTTTATTTTGACTGTTTTTATTTTAAAAAGACATATTTTTTATGATTTAATTACTTTTTAATGTGCTTTATTAAAAAAATTATTTTAAAATAATTGATTTCATTTTTATAATTGAATTAAAGAGTTATATTTAGATTTTTTTTATTTTAAAATTATTTATTTTTATTTTTAAATTATTATATACATTTTATAATTTAATTTAATTTGCATTTGATTTTAATTGTTTTTATTTTTTAATTTTTGATTTTGCTTTATGTTTTACTGATTTAACACATTTTTAGTTTTCTATATTAAGGCTGTATATACAAATTACATATTACGTATTAATTACTTATTTGTATTTTTCATGATATAATAATATTTGACCATTTTTTTTACATTTTTATTATTTAATTACTTTTTAGTAAGTTATCTATTTTTATGTCTTTATTTTTAAAATTATTATTATTTTTATGACAATTAATTTTAGTAAAATCTATATTTGGATTGTTTTTATTTTAAATGATTTATTTTCAATTTATGTTTTTTCAATTTTTATATTTTTTTTGTTTTAATTTTAAAATGACATATTTTATTATCTTTACATTTTTATGATTTAATTACTTTGTAATATGTGCTTTATTAAGATTTTTTTAAATTATTTATTTCATTTTTTCACATTTTTATATTTTAATTAATTTTTATATTTTGATTGTTCTTATTTTAAAATTATTTATTTTCAATTTACGTTTTTTATGATTTAAATAATTATTAGTTTTGAAAACCCTGTGTTATGGTTTTCACACAGTACTCCAGTGTACCTCAAAGAATATCGTTCTTACCATAGTACATATCCAAATAACCATGCAGTGTTTGTCTGGTGTCATCAGCCTCATTAAAGAGACTCGTTATGAATGAATGGCTGAGTGTGTGATTTACCCAGACATGATTTCATATCCTCAGATGACATGAATCCATCAAAACACAGGCACTGGAATTCACCCGGGATGTTTGTGCACTGCCCGCCGTCGCAGATGTCAGGACTGTCCTCACACTCGTCGATATCTGCACACACAACACGGCGGTGTGAGTTCAGTACAGTATGTGTGTGTGTGCTGCATGTGTGTGTGTGTGTGTGTGTGTTTCTCACCTGTGCAGCTCCTGAGGTCGGGCATGAGGGCGTAACCGCGGCGACAGCTGCACTCATAACTGCCCTCTGAGTTCGTGCAGAAAGTCTCACAGCCGCCGTTCTCAATGGTGCATTCATCAATATCTGAAACACACGCGCATGTCACATGACTCGCTGACTGCCTTTACATAATGAATAATTTGTTACATTTATATAGCGCTTTTCTGGGTACTCAAAGCGCATCAGATTCTGTGGTCTGTGGTTTGGCTCTAAGAGACTTTTTTGGGATGTTACATCATGAGCCTACCAAATTTCATGTACGTGAAGCATACTGAAGCTTTGTTGAAATTTTGTAGGTGGCGCTATCGAGCCATTTTGTCACACTGAATTCTGAAACCAATATCAGATGTAAATTTCCACCATTTCTGATGCGTGTGCCAAATTTCATGAGGTTTCGAGCATGTTTAGACCCTCTGTGATTCATTTTGAAGAAGAGATCTAATAGGGTTCTTGCTTTATAATAAAGGAGGAACCCGAGCCACACAGATCAGATCACAGAGACTTTATGACACCCTAGCAACCACATAGCAACACACTAACAAAATGATAAAATGGTCTCTTCATAGACTGAAACTAACAATGCTCATTAATATTCAATGTCAACAAAACTAATTAATATTCAATATCAACAGTGCACATTAATATTCAATGTCAACAGTGATTATTAATGAGCATTGTTGACAATGAGTATTAATTTTCAATGTCAACAAAGCTATTTACTATTCAGTGCCAACAATGCTAATTATTATTCAGTGTCAACAATGTTTATTAATATTCAATGTCAAAAGTGATAATTAATATTCAGCGTAAACAATGCTCATTAATAATCACTGTTAATGAAGCTAATATCCAGTGTCAACAATGCTCATTAATATTTAATATAAACAGTGATTATTGATGAGCATTTTTGACACTAAGTATTCATTTTCAATGTCAACAAAGCTATTTAGTATACAATGCCAACAATGCTCATTAATATTCAATGTAAACAGTGATTATTAATGAGCAATTTTGACACTAAGTATTAATTTTCAATGTCAATAAAGCTATTTAGTATTCAATGCCAGCAATGCTCATTAATATTCAATGACAAGTGATAATTAATATTCAGCGTAACCACTACTCGTTAATAATCACTGTTGAAGAAGCTAATTAATATCCAGTTCATTAATAGTCAGTGTCAACAGTGATTATTAATGAGCATTGTTGACACTAAGTATTAATTGTCAGTGTCAACAAAGCTATTTAGTTTACAATGCCAACAATGCTCATTAATATTCAATGTCAACAGTGATTATTAATGAGCAATTTTGACACTAAGTATTAATTTTCAATGTCAATAAAGCTATTTAGTATTCAATGCCAACAATGCTCATTAATATTCAATGACAAAAGTGATAATTAATATTCAGCGTAACCACTACTCGTTAATAATCACTGTTAAAGAAGCTAAATAATATCCAGTTCATTAATAGTCAGTGTCAACAGTGATTATTAATGAGCATTGTTGACACTAAGTATTAATTTTCAGTGTCAACAAAGCTATTTAGTATAAAATGCCAACAATGCTCATTAATATTCAGTGTCAACAGTGATTATTAATGAGCATTGTTGACAATGAGTATTAATTTTAAATGTCAACACAGCTATTTAGTATTCGATGCCAACAATGCTCATTAATATTCAATGACAAAAGTGATAATTTATATCCAGTTCATTAATAGTCAATGTCAACAGTGATTATTAATGAGCATTGTTGACACTGAATATTAATGTGTACTGTTAACATTGAATATTAATTAGTTTTGTTGACATTGAATATTAATGAGCATTGTTACTTTCAGGCTATGAAGAGACCATTTTACCATTTTGTTAGGGTGTTGCTATGCGGTTGCTAGGGCGTCATAAAGTAGCTGTGATCTGATCTGTGTGGCTCAGGTTCCTCCTTTAATGTCTGTTATTAAAATCCAGTGGAGGTTGTTTGACCATTTTTAATTTTCAAATTTTTCTGAGTGATTATGTACTGGTATTGTAAAACCACCAGTTTTTATTATTATTTTACCTGGTTTAACCGCAGAAGCCATCTTTGTGTCATTTTGTGTGTGCAGATTGCCTTTAAGTCCAAATGTAATGATCAAGATCGCTCAAAGTTCCATTTTTAGGATCAGTTCATAATGGGAAGGGTTCAAGTCTCAGTCCTAAATCTTTTTTAGGCAGTACCTATGCAAGTATACTGAACATGCAGAACATTTAAATTTTGAGACTTCTCCTCATTTTGATTTACTGGGGCGAGAAAGTGCAATTGTTTAAATTTTCTCTCACACTGGGGTTGATTTTCAGATACATAGAAGCCTGAAATTTTCATGCATTTATCTCTCTCTTTGGCAAGAATACTGACTATAAGTCAAAACAGTCTGTTTAACTCACATTACAAACTCAATTACGAGTGTTTTAGTGCAAGAGCTGCTGTCTGGAAATGGGAAAATACAGTGATTGATGTGGGAAACGCCATATTTAACATGAATGTTAGTGGCGTGAGCGTCTGCATGTCTTACCGACGCACGCGAGTCTGTCTTCAGTGGATTTGTAGCCGGTGTTACAGGAGCACTGATAGCGTCCGATCATGTTCACACACTGACCGTTCCTGCACAGTTTGTCACTCAGTTCACACTCATTAATATCTGCAGAAAAACACAATAAACACAACTTTGAACCAAAACTGTGAATTCAGGGTGTTTTGAATACAAACCACAAACTAAGAAGAGTTTCTCATCATCACATTAACACACTTCACATTGTGCTTAACCCTGGGTTATCATCTTTCTAAACCACACTTTTAACCCCGGGTAAATTATGAGCAATGTGAAACATGAAGGATTCCATTTACCCAGGGTTTACAATGACCTTACTGTGAGTTATAACACACACAAACACACTGACCCAAGCACGCGGAGCCGTCGGGAGCGATCTCGTGGCCCTCCGGACACAAGCAGCGGAAGCTGCCCTCGGTGTTGATGCATTCGCCTCCTCTACAGAGCAAAGGGTTGCGCTCACACTCATCGATGTCTGGAACACACACACACATCAGCAACACAACACTCAATACAACTGGGGTTTAAAAGACAATTAATATTCAGTAATATTATTGATTTGACTGCACTAATGCTATCAGATGAGAACAAAACTTGAACAAATTGATCTGAATAATGACTTCTGTAGTGCTGCTTTACAGCTGAAATTGAATTAGTGTCATATTTAATTAAATATGCATCATTCATTGGGTATTTGTATTGTATAAAGAGCAATTGGTAAACAATACAAAATCAGCTCTGCTCAGAGTGCATATGGTTCCTCTTTAAATAGTGTTAAAGTAACACTGAAGCAGAGTTAAATTTAATGAGATAATTAAGCAATTAATAAGGCTGTGACTTAAGTCACAGTGTTTTTTCTTATTTCTTCAGTGATTCTGCTTGTTAACAGCAGGTGTTCATCACTAATGCGCAATCATTACTTCATTAATTGCTTAATTATCTCATTAAATTTAACTCTGCTTCAGTGTTATTTTAACACTATATAGAGAGGGACCATATGCACTCTGAGCAGAGCTGATTTAACTCTGGGGATTTTGCTGTGTAGCTATATGTTTCCATACACCTATTTTTATGCAATTTTGGGATATTGCATAAAAAACTCTGGCTGGAAACGTTGAAGACACGTGCATAAACTATGATGGAAACACGTTTACCGAATAAATCCCTCAAAAACTCATTTGACTTTGCCTCAGCAGAGGCTGTGATTGGACTAACCAGTGGACCAATCACATCGCAGCAACTCAAATGTTGGTTTGGTGGTTCTAAAACGCTTGAGTCAAAGTCTGTCATCAGAATAATTTGGTTTAATTCCCTCCAGAAGCATCTCACACGATTGTGATTTCACGAACGCAAGATCACATGACAGCGTTTATTGTGTTTCATCTGACGCTCTGAGACCAACTCATTTATGATGGAGGGAAAAAAGAGCCCGATTGCAGAAATGTACATTTTTATTACTGATATTTGCCGGCAAATTTCCCAGAAAGTGACGATTTTGCTCTCTTGAACACGTGGGATGGAAACGCTGCATTATTTGCAAATATTTTATGCCATATTGCAAGTTAAATTCACAAACTTTAGGTGTAATGAAATGTGAGAGTCTCACCCATGCAGTTCTTCATCATCATGAATCCGCTCTCATATCCGGTGAAACACTCGCACTGAAAATCCCCGGCTGTGTTCACACACGTGCCTTGACCGCACAGGTCAGGAGAGATGCGACACTCGTCGATATCTGTCAACACACACACATTCAGCACCAAACAATGAATGAAGACAGTTCTTCGGCATCAGCAACAACCAGAGAGCCTCAAGATGACTTAAAATGAATTAAGCATGGAAATAAACTAAAGATCAAGATCCTTCTTATTTTAATTCACCTCCCCAACAACTGTTTTTGTCTTTTAAGAACCAGGATTCACACAGTCATGGAAAACCTGAATATACAAGGAAGCCTAGGATTTCTAAATGACATAAAATCTTACAACTCCATGGGCATTTCAATAATGAAAACACATTATTTTAGTTGTTTATTTTGATCTCCGGACACACTTAGTTTCTTCTAGTAAGTTAAATTTAAAAAGTTTTAAAAAATAAAGCTGAAATGAAACATAATTATGTGTTTTGTGACACAGCAGGATGTTTCTGATGACCTGTGTGTGTTCTGAACCTCATTCACACCTGTATTTAGGTGTAAACAGGTCTGTATCTGAACTCACCTGTGCAGTTCCTTTCATCAGAGTCCAGAGTGAAGCCGCTGTCGCACTTACAGCGGAAGCTGCCGATGGTGTTCCTGCAGCGGCCGTTGGTGCACAAGCTGTGAATCATTTTACACTCGTTTATATCTGAGGAGAAGCAGAGATTAATGACGAGTCAGGATGAATGAAGGAACAAACAGAAGTGAATGAAGTACGCAAACCAAGCACAGATACCCTAATAAAATATTACTCCAGTCAAAGTACTTGATTGTATTAAAAGTAATAAGACTGAAGAGCCATGTTCATTAGTTAGTCAGCACCAGTGTTGGGAGTTGGGATGTAATCAGATTACTTTTCCAAGTAACTACTAAAGTAACAGATTACTTTAAAATTTTCAACAAGTTACTTTTTCAAGTAAGTAATGCAAGTTACTTTGATTTCCCGTACTGAAAATAAAAACAGGGAAACGCAGAATATTAGGCAAACCTACAATCATTAAATATGTTAATTTACACAAATATACTTTATGTATTTAATCTCACTTTATTAACCAATGTCTTTTCTGCCAATTCAACCACACTAATAAACAAAATGATGAACATTATATTTCTGTTTAATTTTTGTTTTTTTTTAACTTTCTTCTCCTGTGTTCTATTCTTCTGTGATCCAGAAAGGTTTGTTTCAGCGGCGCCCTCTAATGTACAGACATGAATTTGCATCTTCTTCAGCTTGAGGCTTATTCATTCAAATTGCCTTTAAATTGGCCAAAAATAGAACTTTTTTTTGTTATTACAAAACAAACAAGCAAACCGAGTGAGAAAACGTTCCACAAAAGTAACATAACGTATTACTTTCCATAAAAAGTAACGCAATAAGTTACTTTTGTAGGTAGTAATGCAATATTGTAACACATTACTTACTGTATTGTATTGTGTTGTAATTACTGTAATAAGTCAGAACTGGTCAGAATAATAATAAGAATTATTAGTGCAGACTATGTATAATATGTATTGATCTGTTAATAAGCAAACTTTTTATTTTATTACCAAAAATTATGCACTATTAAAACATTCAACTTCAATATAATAAAATATCAATTTAAGTTACTAATAATTCAAGTGTGCAAACAATGCAATAATATACTATACAGCATTTCAAAAATTAGAAAATACATAATTTGTCTAATTATGTTGCTACAAATAGTATAAAATACAATGTACAGATGTCACATGGGGCAAAATGCATTCATATTTTAAGAAGAATTTGGCGATTTTAGTTAAAAAAAAAACATACCCATACTTAAGCATTTCAATGTGCTTAAACAGATCCACAGATTTACTTCACAAATAACTGACAGTCATAACCTAAATATGTGCTAAAATTGTGCATTAGTAACTTATTTTACACAACATTCAAGCTTTGACGATATTCCAGTTCATTTTAACCGGATCATTAAATCAGTGATTTGTTGATTCAAAAACAGCTGCAATCGGATCAGTCAGATTCATGAATGATTCGTTCAGTGCAATTTGTGAACCAATTCAACAGGTTCACTGGTATCGAATCTCGTAAATAACCTCGAAATAAAGAGGAACGATGTTTTATGAAATGCAGTCGAGTAAAAAGTACAATATTATGCTTTGTAATGTAGTGAAGTAAAAGTTTGCCAAAACAAAAATACTCAGTCATAACCTAAATATGATTTTCATTTACAATAATCCATTGTAAAATTCAACATATTTTTCATGCCATCAGTCGCACACACGTTCAAGCTCTGATGATATCGCGGCTCGTTTTGACCAGATCATTGAATCAGTGAGTTGTTGATTCAAGAACAGTCTGATTCACATGTGCAATTTGTGAACCAACTCAACAGGTTCAGTGGAAAGAATCAGCTTGTTCATGTTGCTTTTTAAAGGGGGTTACGTTTTTTTCAGCTTGAAAAAACGAAGAACGATATGTTTTATGAAATGTAGTGGAGTAAATGTAAGATGTAATGCATTGGAATGTAATGAAGCAAAAGTTCTCTGATAAAGTACAGATACTTGAAAAATGTCCACCACCGCAAAACGTATGACCTCTCTGTCCTGCGCACCTTTGAGGAAGGGTTTCCCGTTGATGAAGTCTCCGCGATGGGAGAAACCGGGTCGAGGGCAGAGCTGAGCGTATTCCGGCGTTCCTTTCTCCGGACACTCGTCGCATTCCGGGCCCCAGGCCACGCCGACGGAGCAGCAGCAGGCGTCCACGCGATGCCGGCCGGGAATCGCAGCTCCGCAGCGCTCGTCGATGTGTGTGAGGTAACACAGCTCAGTGCGCAGGTCTGCAAACACACACATTCACATCCATCAAACTTTCATTAGTGACGGGCACTTTCAAAACGTGAATAATTTGAACGGAGGCGTACATACCAACGCAGGTTTTTCCAGAGGCATCCACGGTCATGCCAGTGGGACACTGGCACACAAACGACCCGTCCGTGTTCACACACTTTCCATTGACGCACACGCTAGGAAACAGCTCACACTCATTCACATCTGAACACACACACACACACACACACACACATGAAGCAGGTGAAATGAGACTCGTGGACACAGTGAATCCTGAGGTCAGCGTGAGATCTCACCCTCGCAGACGGTTCCCTTCACCCGCGCGTAACCTTTAGAGCAGAACGCATCTGAAACACACAGAACACACACCTTTACAACACAAACACTGGCCAAAGTCTCAGTTCTAATATGCTGATGAAGAAACATTTCTTATTATTATCAAGGTTGAAAACAGTTGTGCTGCTTTAGATTTTTGTGTAAATTGTGATACACTACAATTCAAAAGTTCTCTGATCAAAGAGTCTCTTCTGCTCTCCAAAGCTGCATTTATTTGATCAAAAATACAGTAAAAACAGTGAAATATTATTACAATGTAAATCAGCTGTTTTCTATGTGAATACATATAGTAAAGTGTAATTTATTTCTGTGATCAAAGCTGAATTACTCCAGTCTTCAGTGTCACATGATCCTTCAGAAATCATTCTAATGTGTTGTTTTTCTGCTCAATTAATAACTATTATTGGTGCTCAAATATTAATAATGGTTTTTATTATTATCTATGTTAATGCTTAATATTTTTGTGGAAATCATTTAAAAGTTTGGGGTCAGTAAAATAACAATAATAATTAATACTTTTATCAAGGATGCATTAAAATTGATCAAAAGTGATAATAAAGATATTTATAATGTTACAAATGATTCTATTTCAAATAAATGCTGTTCTTTGGAACTTTCTATTCATCAAAGAATCCTGAAAATGTATCAGTTTCCACAAAAATGTTTCCAACATTGACAATAAGAACCATTACTAATAATTGAGCACCAATAATAATTGATAACAACTGAGCAGCAAATCATAATTATTTCTGAAGGATTATGTGAAAAAACGATATCAATCATTAATGATAACTATAACAATAATTATAATGATAATCATTAACGATAACTATAACGATAACTATAATAACATCCATAACGATAACTAATAATAACTATAATGACAATCATTAGCGATAACTATAATAACATCCATAATGATAACTAATGATAACTATAATGACAATCATTAACAATAACTATAACGATAACTATAATAACTTCCATAATGATAACTAATGATAACTATAATGACAATCATTAGCGATAACTATAACGATAACTATAACAATAACTATAATAACATCCATAACGATAACTAATAATAACTATAATGACAATCATTAGCGATAACTATAACGATAACTATAACAATAACTATAATAACATCCATAACGATAACTAATAATAACTATAATGACAATCATTAGCGATAACTATAACGATAACTATAACAATAACTATAATAACATCCATAACGATAACTAATAATAACTATAATGACAATCATTAACAATAACTATAACGATAACTATAATAACTTCCATAATGATAACTAATGATAACTATAATGACAATCATTAACAATAACTATAATAACTTCCATAATGATAACTAATGATAACTATAATGACAATCATTAGCGATAACTATAACGATAACTATAACAATAACTATAATAACATCCATAACGATAACTAATAATAACTATAATGACAATCATTAGCGATAACTATAACGATAACTATAACAATAACTATAATAACATCCATAACGATAACTAATAATAACTATAATGACAATCATTAGCGATAACTATAACGATAACTATAACAATAACTATAATAACATCCATAACGATAACTAATAATAACTATAATGACAATCATTAACAATAACTAATGATAACTATAATGACAATCATTAGCGATAACTATAACGATAACTACAACAATAACTATAATAACGATAACTAATAATAACTATAATGACAATCATTAGCGATAACTATAACTATAATAACATCCATAACGATAACTAATAATAACTATAATGACAATCATTAGCGATAACTATAACACTAACTATAATAACATCCATAATGATAACTAATAACTATAATGACAATCATTAGCGATAACTATAACGATAACTATAACAATAACTATAATAACATCCATAACGATAACTAATAATAACTATAATGACAATCATTAGCGATAACTATAACGATAACTATAACGATAACTATAACAATAACTATAATAACATCCATAACGATAACTAATAATAACTATAATGACAATCATTAGCGATAACTATAACGATAACTATAACAATAACTATAATAACATCCATAACGATAACTAATAACTATAATGACAATCATTAGCGATAACTATAACGATAACTATAACAATAACTATAATAACATCCATAATGATAACTAATAATAACTATAATGACAATAATTAGCGATAACTATAATGATAACTATAATGATAACTATAACAATAACTATAATAACATCCATAACGATAACTAATAATAACTATAATGACAATCATTAGCGACTACTATAACGATAACTATAACAATAACTATAATAACATCCATAACGATAACTAATAATAACTTTAATGACAATCATTAGCGATAACTATAATAACATCCATAACGATAACTAATAACTATAATGACAATCATTAGCGATAACTATAACGATAACTATAACAATAACTATAATAACATCCATAACAATAACTAATAATAACTATAATGACAATAATTAGCGATAACTATAATGATAACTATAATGATAACTATAACAATAACTATAATAACATCCATAACGATAACTAATAATAACTATAATGACAATCATTAGCGATAACTATAACGATAACTACAACAATAACTATAATAACATCCATAACGATAACTAATAACTATAATGACAATCATTTTGCGATAACTATAACTTCTTTTAATTTGATTCATTTTTAGAATGCGAGAGCTTGCAAAAGACACACTACGTGAGCGCAATGGTCAAACATGTCCCTCTAGCACTGATGGAACTAAAAAACACATTCATTGTGAAAGACCCAAACTTTGATCGCTAGTGTATGTGTTTGAGGGGTTAGACAGCAGGAAGGGTCAGTTAGTGGTTTGGTCACCTGGTTCACACTTGGCACATGGTGACCCCCACGCCGCCCCCAGCGTGGCACAGCAGTGAGACTTCAGCGTCGCTCCGTTAATGTTAATCTCGCACTGTCCGTTAACCGCCTTCTGCCAACACGTGCCCTTAGTGGTCTCTGAAACACACACACAGACACACACACACACAAGGCTTCAACACACACGGAGGAAGATGTCTGACCGGACAGGAAGTGCTTGAGGACACTCACCCACACACAGCGTTCCTGAGCTGTCCAGCGTGCTTCCTGTTGAGCACAGACACACGAACGAGCCGGGACTGTTCTTACACTCGCCGTTCACACACGGGTTGGTCAAACACTCATCGACATCTGAACACACACACAAGTTTCCTTTAGTTTCAGTTTTTCCAACTCGTATATTATTCTATTTCAGCTTTTTCAGTTTTAGTTAACGATAATAACCCTGCACAACAACTAATCATAATCATTTTCATTTATATGCACAAACTAATACAGTTCTATTTTTAATTGCAACATTTCAAACATTCAAAAACACTTGAAAAATGGCACATGGACACATTATTTAATGATGTCACAAATTAATAATTAAATAAAAGTTCTATATTGATTCTTCAAAATGGACAGTTTGAACTGATTTACTGAAATGATTTATTGAATCATCTCTATCTAAACACGAGACGAGAATCATGAAATAAGGCAATGAGACACTGTGAACACAAGAACAAATCATATTGAATCATTTTCATTAATATGCACCAACAGAATAATGTACACATTAATAAAAACAATATTTACCATCAAATGAACACGTATAAGTGAAGATGTAAACAAATAACTAAATCAGAGTTTTGAATCAATTCACTGAAACGGACCTTCGGAACTGATTCACAGAAATGAATCAAACTGACCACTGTTTAGATAACTATAACAATAACTATAATAACATCTATATGACAACTAATAATAACTATAATGACAATCAATAACGATAACTATAATAACATCTATAAGACAGCTAATAACTATAATGATAATCGTTAATAATAACTATAACGATAAATACAATAACATCTATATGGCAACTAATAATTACTATAATGATAATCAATAACGATAACTATAATAACTATAATAACATCTATACGGCAACTAATAATTACTATAATGATAATCATTATTGATAACTATAATAACATCTATACGACAACTAATAATTACTATAACGATAATCATTAACGATAACTACAATAACATCTATACGACAACTAATAATAACTATAATGATAATCATTAACGATAACTACAATAACATCTATATGACAACTAATAATTACTATAATGATAATCATTAACGATAACTACAATAACATCTATACGACAACTAATAATTACTATAATGATAATCATTAACGATAGCTACAATAACATCTATACGACAACTAATAATTACTATAATGATAATCATTAACGATAGCTACAATAACATCTATACGACAACTAATAATAACTATAATGATAATCATTAACGATAACTATAATAACATCTATATGACAACTAATTACTATAATGATAATCATTAACGATAACTACAATAACATCTATACAATAACTAATAATTACTATAATGATAATCAATCACGATAACTATAGTAACTATAATAACATCTATATGACAACTAATAATTACTATAATAATCATTAACGATAACTACAATAACATCTATACGACAACTAATAATTATAATGATAATCAATCACGATAACTATAGTAACTATAATAACATCTATATGACAACTAATAATTACTATAATGATAATCATTAACGATAACTACAATAACATCTATACGACAACTAATAATTACTATAATGATAATCAATCACGATAACTATAGTAACTATAATAACATCTATATGACAACTAATAATTACTATAATAATCATTAACGATAACTACAATAACATCTATACGACAACTAATAATTATAATGATAATCAATCACGATAACTATAGTAACTATAATAACATCTATATGACAACTAATAATTACTATAATGATAATCATTAACGATAGCTATAATAACATCTATACGACAACTAATAATTACTATAATGATAATCATTAAAGATAACTACAATAACATCTATACGACAACTAATAATTACTATAATGATAATCAATCAAGATAACTATAGTAAATATAATAACATCTATACGACAACTAATAACTAAAAATAACCATAAAATCTATACGACAACTAATAATAACTATAATAATAATCATTAATGGTAACTATAATAACATCTATACGACAACAAATAATTACTATAATGATAATCATTAACGATAACTACAATAACATCTATACGACAACTAATAATTACTATAATGATAATCAATCACGATAACTATAGTAACTATAATAACATCTATATGACAACTAATAATTACTATAATGATAATCATTAACGATAGCTATAATAACATCTATACGACAACTAATAATTACTATAATGATAATCATTAAAGATAACTACAATAACATCTATACGACAACTAATAATTACTATAATGATAATCAATCAAGATAACTATAGTAAATATAATAACATCTATACGACAACTAATAACTAAAAATAACCATAAAATCTATACGACAACTAATAATAACTATAATAATAATCATTAATGGTAACTATAATAACATCTATACGACAACAAATAATTACTATAATGATAATCATTAACGATAACTACAATAACATCTATACGACAACTAATAATTATAATGATAATCAATCACGATAACTATAGTAACTATAATAACATCTATATGACAACTAATAATTACTATAATGATAATCATTAACGATAACTACAATAACATCTATACGACAACTAATAATTACTATAATGATAATCAATCACGATAACTATAGTAACTATAATAACATCTATATGACAACTAATAATTACTATAATAATCATTAACGATAACTACAATAACATCTATACGACAACTAATAATTATAATGATAATCAATCACGATAACTATAGTAACTATAATAACATCTATATGACAACTAATAATTACTATAATGATAATCATTAACGATAGCTATAATAACATCTATACGACAACTAATAATTACTATAATGATAATCATTAAAGATAACTACAATAACATCTATACGACAACTAATAATTACTATAATGATAATCAATCAAGATAACTATAGTAACTATAATAACATCTATATGACAACTAATAATTACTATAATGATAATCATTAACGATAACTACAATAACATCTATACGACAACAAATAATTACTATAATGATAATCATTAACGATAACTACAATAACATCTATACGACAACTAATAATTACTATAATGATAATCAATCAAGATAACTATAGTAACTATAATAACATCTATACGACAACTAATAATAACTATAATGATAATCATTAATAGAAATGAATCAAACTGACTCTAAGCTGACTTTAAGCATGTTCATCTGATTTCCATCATCATCAGACTGTCGTCCTGCTGTGTGTGTGTGTGTGTGTGTGTGTGTGTGTAAGTGTGTGTGTGTTTGATAGTGTGATATGTGTGTTTGTGACGTGACCCACCTTCACACACATCTGTTCTGGAATGGAAGATGAAGCCCTTCGGGCAGTTACACGTGTAGCTGCCCGGCGTGTTCCTGCACAGGCCGTTATCACACAGTTGACTGTTCATCAAGCACTCGTCCACGTCTGAAACACACACACACAGCGGTGACGCAGACATCTGCGAGTGTGTGATGGTCATGTCTGCAGAGATACTGACCCACGCAGGTCTTCCCGCTGATGTCCACCTCGAAGCCCTGATTACAGTTACACTTGTATGTTCTGAGCATGTTCTCGCACACGCCGTTCTGACAGATATCAGGATCCAGCGCACACTCGTTTATATCTGACTCAGAGAGAGAGACATTCACATTTATTTATTGTTTTAAAGCAGCTCTACAGAAAATGCATGTGTCTACATTACAGTTTAGAGTGATCTGCTATCAGAGGTGACTGTGTCAAAATAATGTCCAGAAATGTACAGTTCTGAGATAATACAAATCCTGCCGTTAGCTGACATCAAGTGCTCATTTTAGACAGAAACTCATTAAAGCAATTATTACATGTTGTGATCAAGTAAAGTTGTGATTTATGCAATTAAACATACATGCATGAATAAAATACATGGGTGACCAGCTCATATTTCAACCAAAATTCATAAAAAATTATATTTATTTTATTCATACACATTAATGATTATATCTAGAGCTATGAATCATTATAGTTATATACATTAAATTATATTTATTTAAATAATTACATTATAAAAATATATTATTAAGTAACTAAATTACTTTTTTTTTCTTTTGATTGATGGGTATAATTATTATATTATCATTATTTATTAAATATAATTAGAATATTAAATAAAGTTATAAAATATATAGATGAAATATTAAATGTTATAATATATAATAATATATTTGTTTAATAATAATTCACATTAATTGTATAAATTATAATTTATTTATGCATACACTTCATAAATGTTTATATATATGAATCATTATAGTTATAAAGACTGCATTTAAAGATCTATTATTAAGTAACTGTATAAAAATTCATATTTATCTAAATTAATATTATTTATTTTGACTATTTCTTTTGATTTTTGGGTGAAATATGGGATGGATATATATATCCATATATATGGATACATTCATTTTATTACACTATTTATATATTTATATAAGTATTAATTAACTGTTTAATATTTCATATAGTTATCTAAATTATTATTATGTATTATTTTATTTAGATTTTTGTGTGAAATATGGGCTATATATAAATTGAATGATATTATTTATGAAATATAATTAGAATATTATATAAAATTATGAAATGTATAGAATGACTATTCAATTTTATAATATAAAATATAGAATAATAATATATTTTTAACAATATTTCACATTAATTTGATAAATTATTATTTATACTTTTTTCTTTAGATTTTTGGGTTAAATATGGGCTATATATAAATTGAATAATATCATTATTTAAATAAATATAATTAGAATATTAAATAAAGTTATAAAATGTATAGATCAAATATTACATTTTAAAATATATAATATACAACAATAATAATATATTTGTTTAATAATAATTCATATTGATTGTATAAATTATTATTTATGCATACACTTCAAAAATGCTTAAATGCTATGAATCATTATAGTTATATACAATAAATTATATTTAATTTAATTGCATTTTAAGATCTATTATTAAGTAACTGTTTAAAAATTCATATTTGTTATCTAAATTATTATTATTATATTTTTTTTTCTTTTGATTTTCAGGTGAAATATGGGATATATATATACATATCAGTGGATACATTCATTTTATTACATTATTTATATAATTAGAATAAGTATTAATTAACTGCTTAATATTTCATATAGTTATCTAAACTATTATTATGTATTATTTTATTTAGATTTTTTGGGGAAATATGGGCTATATATAAATTGAATGATATTATTTATGAAATATAATTAGAATATTATATAAAATTATGAAATGTATAGAATGAATATTCAACTTTATAATATAAAATACATAATAATAATATATTTTTAAATAATATTTCACATTAATTTGATAATTATTATTTATTTATACTCTTTTTTTATTTTGGGGTGAAATATGTGCTATGTATAAATCAAATTATATATAATTAAATAAAATTATAGTATTAAATCTATCTATCTATCTATCTATCTATCTATCTATCTATCTATCTATCTATCTATCTATCTATCTATCTATCTATCTATCTATCTATCTATCTATCTATCTATCTATCTATCTATCTATCCATCCATCCATCCATCCATCCATCCATCCAGTGTTTTTCCGTACCTCTGCCATCAGTCGTAGTTCCTAGGCCGTAAGTGCACAGAGCCGAGAACTCCGCTGGAACATAAACACACAATTTAACAGCGTGCTTGCGGATGCCAGAGAACTCTAAACACGTCTGCAGTGTGTGTGTGTGTGTGTGTGTGTTTAAAGTTTGAGTCACACAAACACACTTCAGTCTCAGACATGTGTTGAACCTCTAAAGGAGCTGATGTCATCCATGATGTCATCGATTCCACAGCGAGCAGAGGTGAGGAGTGATGTGTCAGAGCTGCTGTTGAGGACCGAAACTAATGCAGAGTCACGCTAGATCCGTGGGTGAGTGTGTGTGTGTGTGTACCTGAGTTGAGCGGCGGGCACGGCTGGCACGGCTCTCCGAAGGCATACTCCACGTTGGCGCAGCAGCATTCAGATTTGGTCACAGCGCCGAAGAGCGGTCGCACACACTGACCGCGTTTATACGCTCCGTAACACGTGCTGCGCATGTGTGTGTCTGCAGGAGAACAAAACCATCAAAGTCAACAAAAGCTCCGTCGAGGGACGTGACACATGTTCATTTGAACAAGAGCAATGTGCATGTCGTGATAAACAGCCATTGAGTAAATGACTGCACTCAAGAACAATAAGAAGCCATTTTATGCTCTTTTTCCAAAGTCTTGATGTAGTTTTTGTGCTCTACTAGATTGAATGTTGATTATTCTCCTCATATTCTCCATTGTTGCAGCTCCTCTCTTCCCAGTCTGTCAGTAACGCTCTGTTTAGTTCCTGTCTCTATGAAGCCCCTCCTTCTGAAAAGCACAATGCGCTCTGATTGGTCAGCTGGAGCAGTGTGTTGTGATTGGTGTTTGGGAAAAGTCCCGCCCCTTACCATAACCTCCAGTTTCAACACACTACCGACCAACTCAAGCAGGCCCCGCCCCTTTATTCTGCGCATTAATTATTTAAATGAGGAATATTGTGAAGAAAACTCAATGGAGGCGTTTCAGAAACACTGATATAGAGAAAAACTGGAACTCTGCAGAGCTTTTTCCTGATCAAACATCAACATCACATGGAAGAAAGCATAAAGAGTCTCAAAACGTGGTTCCGCTCACCTACGCAGACGCGTCCGTCCAGCCCCACGGCGAGTCCCGGCATACACTCGCACCTGAACGAGCCCTCCGTGTTCACGCAACGACCGTTCATACACATGCCGTTAACCTCACACTCGTCCACATCTGACACACACAACACACATGATCTTTACTAAACAATAAAAATGAACACAAACATTTTAAAGTATCATATATGAGGATTTTCAGATCTGAATGGTCTCTGATCGACGTCTGCTTTCGTTATACATATAAGAGCTGCTAAACATCTGCTCTTGTGTGTCCATGAAGTCAAACTTTGATTTCAGGGTGAACTATTGAGATCTGTAATACCCATAATTCATCTGAACTCAGACTCTCTCTCTCTCTCAGAGCTGAAGCTGAGCACAATCAGTGTGTGTGTGTGTGTTTCCTGAGTGCTAGACTTGTTCCTCTTGAGACTATACAAATCATTAATGAGCAAATACATCATATGCATGACTTCAGTGTGTGTGTGTGTGTGTGTGTGTGTGTGTGTGTGTGTGTCTGTGTTTATGAGAGCCAAATATGTAAAAAGGTCCTCAGATGATGTTCTGATTCAGACCAAATAATGTCAGCAGGTTTGTGTGACGGTTTAGGGCTGGTGTGTGTGTGTGTGTGTGTGTTCACTTACCCACACAGAATCGGCCAGTGCCATCCAACAAGTATCCGGGTTTACAGATGCACTTGAAGCTGCCGTCCTCATTAATGCACATGCCGTTCAGACAGATGTTCCTAATCAAACACTCATCAGTATCTGAAACACACACACAATACAACCAACACTTAAACAGGGACGTCTTCATGAACATCCAGCACTTTTTCCAGCATGCAATTTTTTCTCAAGGACATGTTTTTCTTTATTGACTTTATTTCTCATATTCTCTTCTGATGCAAAACAGAATGCAATATAAGAATAGAAACTAAGAACAGAATAGTTAAACGTCTGACAACTTTTTATATCCGTCAAATAGCCCCAAAAGTTTAGTCTAATGTCTAACTACTATCGCAATCATCATTAAGGACTTTGATACTTTTTCCAAAACATATATTTGTTTTTCATGCATGAAAACCGCATACACATAAACTGCCCTCCAAAAGTTTGGAAACGCCCTAGAAAAGTGGGGTTTGGGACAATATTGGCATGAATCCTTTTAAATTTGTGATAATTTTGCACTGATAAGGGACAACACAAACTATGAAAACATATTTTATTATATAAACAGTTTATACATCAAAATATCCAGCATTAGCAGCAATCTGACCTAAACTGGTTCTGATTGGTTCATTGTATTCTAAACTTAATTGGAAAGTTTAATCCAGTAACCAGCATCACAGCTGGCAAAGGGGCATGTCTGACTTTGACATGTTACTTTAATGTATTTGCACCAAAAAATGAAATGGATTTATGCTGATATCGTCCAAAACCACACTTTGCCAGGGGTGTTTCCAAACTTTTGGAGGGCAGTGTATTTCTTTTTACAATCAAGCACTTTCCAACAAAACAAGTCCAAGCATTTCAAACCTTTCTAAAAATCAAATTCAAGCACTTGTCATTTACTCCTCCCCTGAAATCAGGCCACGCCCACTCTGACTCTGCCCTTGCAGTTAAACCCCACCCACTCAGAATGTTCCCCCCCACTCAGACTCCGCCCACATGCATGCCTAATTGTCCACATTGCTCAGTTTAGAGCTGTGTAGATGGGAGTATTTGTGAAACCTGTTTGGAAACAATCAGTATTATGCATTTCCTTTTGCTAGGGAATCGTAAATTTGACGTAATTATGATATAATTTATTATATTAAACTATGATGTCTAACCTTGGCAGTTCCTGCCGTCCGTTGAGATCTCAAAGCCGGCGTTGCACACGCAGTGGAAGCTTCCCTCCGTGTTGACGCAGCGGCCGTTGTTACAGATGCGACCGTTGGCCACACACTCGTCCAGATCTGCAGAGAACACACACGTGAGCATGTGTGCATGTGTGCGATGTGTGTGTGTGTGTGTTTGTGTGTCATTACCTCGACACTCGGTTCGAGTCGCAGTGCTCTGGAATCCAGTGGGACATTGGCAGTAATAGGAGCCATGTGTGTTCATACACTCTCCGACCGCACAGGGGCTTCGCTCACACTCATTGTCATCTGAACACACACACACACAAGTGAAATCACACTAGCTATGTTTCCATCCACCTACTTTTGTACACATTTTGGGATATAGCATTAAAAAACGCAGCAAAGATGCGCATAAATTCTAAAAAAACGCATGTGCACAATTGAGGTGGATATTTTTTTTATTCAAAAAGCAGACGTGCATAAACGATGACACATTTACTAAATAAATCACTCAAAACCTCACGTGACTTTGCCTCAGCAGAGGCTGTGATTGGACCATACAGCGGACCAATCGGAAATTATGATTTTGTTCTCTTGAACACATGGGATGGAAGCGCTGCTTTATTCGCAAATGTTTTATGCAATATTTCAATTTTGCGCAACGTTGGATGTAAACTTGTGCCGATATTCGGTAATGCGATATATCACGATAATGAATATGCACGATATTGTTATCATGGGCACTTCAAAATACCGTTAATAATAATTTATTCCTGATGGAACAGCAGAAATGCAGCGGTTACCCCGGAAACCCCCGGTGAAGTTTTTAAAATGCTTCAAACAGACATTCATTTTTTTGTAATCTCAGTGTTGTTCATCACAGCACCAAATACTTAAAGACTTAATAATACTTAAAGACTTAATAGACTTAATGGACTACAACATGATTGGAAATGTTCTGATTATTGTTCAGTAAAACTTTGAGACATACGGCTTCATTAGTTAACATGTTAATTCATTATTACCAAACTGACCATTAAAAATACTTATAAAGCATTAATTATTCTTAGTTAATGTTAATTTCTTAGTTACTGTTTAATAATATTACTAAAATCAAAATAACTTATAAAACTTACTGAGATAAAACTAACAATGATCAGTTGTGTTTCTTAACTCACATTAACAAAAAATTACACTTTCTGTAACAAATGTAGCTGTTGCTCAATCTTAGTTAATGCATTAAATAATGAGATCTTATTTTAGTGTTTCCTGTTGTTCTTTATAGCCTAATTCTTTTGCACTTTAATCTGTTTGAAAATTTTACTTTATGTATTGTATTATCGTATTTAAACATTCAGAGTTATTTTTATTACAAAAAGAGTTCTTAAACCTGTTATACTATGACCACACGTTTTTTTGCATTTTATTTAAATCGCGTGATAATACCGTATACCGTGATAAAAGCTTCAGCAATTAATCGCAACATGAAAATTTGATACCGTCACATGCGTAGTTGGATGGAAACAAAGCTACTGACCGATGCATTCGCCGCGTCCGTCCAGCCTGAAGCCCATGTTACACTCGCAGCGATAGCTGCCCGGCGTCGGCACGCATCGGCCGTTGATGCACAGATTACGAATCACCTCGCACATGTTCCTGATGCTGACGTTCTGAGGCAGGATGACTGAAAGAGAGAGAGACAGGAAGGCTCAGAGTCTCAACACTGCAGTAAGGAAATTAAATGTGTTTTTAATTTCACCTAGACAGCTTGATAGAGAAAGTCAAGGAAAGAGGCATGGAAAACATGTAAAGCTGTGTCGTCAATGGAAATTAATTCCATACTTCTGAAAATATGTCCAAGGGGCAATACATAAATAAACAGAAGAGGTCCCAAGACTGAACCTTGGGGAACACCAACGGTAGCATGGCTCAGATCTAAAATTTTTGAGTTGTAGGAACAAGACACTTTAGACATACTACCAAGTATCAGTTACTTGTCAACTATGTGTCAACTAGTTCTCATTAGAGTATTAGTAGACTGTTCAGTTCGAGTTAGTAGAAAAAGCTGACATGTAAATGCAAAGTTACTCATAGTTAGTAGAATGAACCATCAAAATAGTGTGTTACCATACAATCTTACAACTCCATGAGCAATTTTATAATTAATACACTTTTTATACACAAATATTTATAAAAATTCTTATCCTTAATATTTAAACAGTGAATCATGAACGACTGGAAAAGTCATAAAGATACACTAGATAACTTGTGGAATCCTGAAATTTATTTATTTGAAATTTAAAGTTTTGAAAACAAAACTGTATCATTATAGCAAATTAACCTTTTTGCCTTTGATCGGATCACATGATCTTGAGACAAAGGCAGTAAAATGCGTTTTGATGTAAACATTTCATATACCAATCCGTTTGTATCACATCTACAAATTGGCCAATGCGTGTTTGTGTTTATTACCAGGCCTGATGGTGAACGAGGGAAGGTCAGCAGACGTGGGCCGCAAAGGTATCGGGAACACATCAGGTGGGTAAGGGACATTTGGGTCATAGGGACCAGGACCAGGACGCGGACCAGGACCAGGATACGGACCAGGATACGGACCAGGATATGGACCAGGGCCAGGGCCAGGACCAGGGCCAGGACCAGGATATGGTTGATCTGGATCAACAATCGTCTGACTAATCAGACAGAGTGTCTGATACTCCTCTGAGGAAAGAGAGAGAGAGAGAGTTGTTCAGTTTCATATTCATATTCTTCAGTTCATTAAAGGAAACTTGTTACATAGTTTCTGTATCATAATCATTATTTATTATCTGTTTTTTTCTTCCGATATTGCTTGTTGAAACGCAGTTTCAATAGTTAAGTTGTTCTAAACTATTTACTATATCGATTTAATGAAAATAGAAAGTTTCATTGCAAAAAAAAAAAAGAAACTCTTTCCCCGCCATTGACATAATTTTCCATGTTTTCACTGTTATAGAGTAGGGGGCGCTATTACGCATCTTCTGAAAGAGTACAGAATCTCCGGATCAAAACACAGGCGAAGAAGAAGCAGAAACAAGCGATAAAGCATTATGCATGTTGTACGATTTTCTCAGCTTTTATTCATTTTTGTTTTTACGAAACTTCACCCACATTAAAGTGTTGATAAAAAAAGAATGCATAAAGCTAGAATAAAACAAGTTTTTATGTAAAAGCAGAGGGTCTGTTTTTTCTTTTGATACATTGCATGTTCAGATATTTAGAAGAGGTCCCAAGACTGAGCCTTGGGGAACACCAACGGTAACGTGATAGATCAGATCTAAGGTTTTTGATTTCAGTGGTCCACTTTAGACATACTAAAGTATCAGAACTGAGAGGCTGACAGTACGATGAACTCTTATCTTCAGAGATTGAGGGAAACTAACTGTCATGGCATGAGGCGTGTTAAAGCGTGTTGCGTCGGGTCACCTGTTCCGCGGATGGGACACATCTCTGGGACGGTGGATCCAGACCAGCATCCTTGGTTGTCACAGCAGCACTGACTCTTAGACATTCGCTGCTGCAGCAGGTTGGCACAGCGTCCGTTGACGATGCTGGTGTAGCAGAACCCCGTACGGGCATCTGGAGCAGAGCAGACGTTCACACTGCAGTTCAATACAGAGTCACTCCACTTCTGAGTGCTTCACTTGGTTCTGTTACATTTCTGGAGCTAAAACAGTCTCAAAATGAATGTTTAAAAATACGTGGCCACACACTCACACTCTCTCACGTACACACACATGCGCGCTATGTGACGGTGCAGTATATGAGTATAATGACAGAGCATCTCCAGCTACAGGAGAAGCATGAGCGAAAGAGCAGCGAGCGATGATGGAGGAGAAGAGAAGGATGTTTGGCTCAGGAAACGTTTGGAGTGGATCGAGTCATAGCGCACATTCCTTCCACACAAACGCTCCTGCAGAACCGCAGCCAACACACATCAGGCCACTGACCCACTTACACACACACAGGACGTTTATTTTTACACTTTCATGTAATAATTCATCAGTTTCAGTTTAATATGCTTTACTGGTCTGACAAATAACTGTACGCATGTTCTGCCAAGGTTAGTTAAAAGTCAAATGACATTCAAAACCCCGGTAACGGTATCAGGGTTTGATGAAAAGCTCATAGTAATTAAATCATAAAAATGAAAAATAAATGATAAATGATTTGAAAATAAAAACGAATCAAAATAAAAAAAATCTAAATAAAAGACTAAAAATGATATTCTGAAAATGTAAAATGAAAACAGGTTTAAAAATAAAAAATAATCAAAATAAAACTTTAATTCTAACAATGCAAAATTAAAATAAAACATTTTGAAATAAAAACAATCAAATAAAAACACTTACTAAAAATCAATAATACATAAAAATGTAAAATGAAAAATGATTTAAAATAAAAACAATGAAAATAAAACACTTACTAAAACTTTATTAAATATACAAAATGTAAAATGATAATAAATTAAATTAAAAAGAAAACAATCGAAATAAAACTCACTAAAAATTTAATTCTTAAAATAAAAATAAATATTTTTTAAAATAACAACAATTACTAAAAATAAATAAATCAAATAAATCAAATCAAATAAATCAAAATTAAACACTAAAAATTTAAATCTAAGAATGTAAAATTAAAATAAATGATTTTTAAATAAAATTAATGAAAAAAAAACACTAAAATCAAATTAAAATATAATTAATTATTGTTATAATAGAATTAATGTAAAATTATAATTATTATTTTAAAATAAAAACAATGAAAACAAAACACCATTTGTTTCAAAACACAAAATTAATTAAATCATAAAAATGTAAATTTAAAATAAATGTTTTTAAAATAAAATCAATAAAAATAAAACACTGGCTAAAAATTGAATTCTGAAAATATAAAATGAAAAATAAATGGTTTATAAATAAATAAATAAATAAAAATAAAACACTAACTAAAAATTAAAGTAAATAAGATTGAATATTTTATTTGTTTACCTGCATGTCATGTGACCATTAACTTACATCAGCGAACTATGAACATACAAATGTGAACATTGTTAAACTTTTAAAATATTAACTTAAAATCTCAAAAGGACTTCAAGAAAATATTTTAGATCAAAGAGATTCGGCTCACAAACACATATGGGAATCCCTGAACTATAGCAATGTGACATTTTTCTGAGCGAAAGGAGTTTTCAATGAGGAAAAACATGCAAGATGAACTGAACATGAGTTTGCAGTGGATTGTGGGGGATCCTCCACCTTTGGATTTCATTACAACTTTAAATGTAAACAATAAGAAAACAGTAATAGTTTCTCTGGAGGAGGAGAGCAGGAGGTGGTCAGACTCACCGATGCAGCGCGAGCCGTCCAGTGCCGTGTCGAAGCCCACCGGACACCTGCAGAAGTAGCTGCCGATGGTGTTGGAGCACTGACCTCCACTGCAGAGGCCCGGGATGTGAGAGCACTCGTCAATGTCTGAGACACAACAACCCATCAGACCACATCAGATCCAGCACATCATGGCTGCCCAAGAAAACCATACTAGTTAAAGCAATAGTTCTCGTCATCATCTACTGACCTTCATGCCTTCTGAAACACACATGATGATCTTCAGGATATCAACTGCAGCAGTAATCGTTATCAACACTACTGTTCAGAAGTTCAGGGTCGGTGAGATTTATTTATGTTTTTAAAAAAGAAGTCTCTTCTGCTAACCAAGGCTGCATTTATTTGATCAAAAATACAGTAAAAATGTGAAATAATTTTACAATTTAAAACAGCTGTTTTCTATGTGAATATATAGTAAAATGTAATTTAGTCCTGTGATCAAATCTGAATTTATTTGATTAAAAATACATTAAAAATCACAAAATATTACTACAATTTAAAACAGCTGTTTTCTATGTGAATATACAGTAAAATGTAATGTATTCCTGTGATCAAAGCTGAATTTATTTTATTAAAAATACAGTAAAAATCACAAATTATTACAATTTAAACAGCTGTTTTCTGTGTGACTATATAGTAAAATGTAATTTATTCCTGTGATCAAAGCTGAATTTATTTGATTAAAAATACAGTAAAAATCACAAAATATTATTACAATTTAAAACTGCTGTTTTCTATGTGAATATATAGTAAAATGTAATTTATTTCTGTGATCAAAGCTGAATTAAAAATACAGTAAAAATCACAAAATAGTACTACAATTTAAAACAGCTGTTTTCTATGTGAATATATAGTAAAATGTAATTTATCCCTATGATCAAAGCTGAATTTATTTAATTAAAAATAGAGTAAAAATCACAAAATATTATTACAATTTAAAACAGCTGTTTTCTATGTGAATATATAGTAAAATATAATTTATTCCTGTGATCAAAGCTGTATTTATTTGATTAAAAATACAGTAAAAATCACAAAATATTATTACAATTTAGTTCAAAAACAGCTGTTTTCTATGTGCATATATAGTAAATGTAATTTATTCCAGTGAATAAAGCTGAATAAAAAATACAGTAAAAATCACAAAATATTATTACAATTTAAAACAGCTGTTTTCTATATAAATATATAGTAAAGTGTAATTTATTCCTGTGATCAAAGCTGAATTTTCAGCATCATTACTCGTCACATGATCCTTCAGAAATCATTCTAATATGATGATTTGCTGCTCAAGAAACATTTATGATTATTATCAATGTTGAAAACAGTTGTGCTGCTTCAGATTTTTGTGTCAAAACCATCATACATTTTATTTTTTAGAATTCTTTGATGATTAGAAATTTCAAAAGAACAGCATTTATTCTGAATAGAATCTTTTGTAACATTATAAATGTCTTTATTGTCACTTTTAATGCATCCTTGATGAGTAAAAGTATTAATTTCGTTTCAAAGCTTTTTAAGCATAGCGTTTACATAAATAGATATAAACAAAAAATTTCAGGTTTTACTGGAATCAAAATATATTTTATCTTTAATGCCTTTGGTTTAGGTCGGTAAGTGAAGGACAGTTTAGCTGAGAAACACTAAACTTCTCTAATCTCAAGTCAAATGTTTCACACTACTAAAGAGCACAGACCGTGAACAGACATCATCTACACAACAAAAACCAACACACACTCGGTTCTGCTTTAAAGGGTTCAGTAACGACTCATTTGATTGAACAAGAAAAAATAAAACTCTTCTGTCCTGCTGTAAACACAAAGAAGCAGCCAGACTCTCTCTGTCTCTGTCCTATAAACACTGCTGAAAGCGTTGTCTCTGAGCTAATGAGACTCTGTCTGAACAAACTCATGCGAATCTTGTCTAAGTGATGTCGGGACCATCGCAGAACCAGCTTGAGTCTGAACGTGCACATGGTGTCAAGCTTTAAAGCGCCCCATTATGCTATTTTAAAAGTTACTAATGTTGTTTTCGAGTCTCCTGCAACAGGTTCACATTCATCCAAGATCAAAAACACTTTAATTTCCTCATAATATCCACTGCAGCATCAGCTCTTTTCTCTCAGTGTCTGAAACGCTTCATTCGAAGATTTGGTCTCTCTAAACCCCGCCTTTCTGAGAGCTGCTCTGCTGTGATTGGTCAGAAACCAAAAGCTCATTATCATATTATGATATTATCTCTTGATTCACAGCATCTTCTCGACATGAACAACACGAATCAAACTCTTCCAGGCTCAGATACAACTACAGTTATTGAGGGCGGGGCAAAGAGACACTGTTCAGCCAATGAAGACCAGAGGCGGGCATTATGCAAATTAGTTACAAATCTACGCAGGTTCAGAAGTGAGACTGAATTACTGACGACTTGTTTCTGTTCGGAATTAATCCATTCATTTAGGAGACAAAAACTCCATTTATCTGCACTTTGATCTTTGAAACAGAGCTTTTACATTCACAAACAGCTCTATTGCACACTACATGAAAGGGAATATATTTCATTAGACAACGTTTTAGATGCAGTTTATGTGAGAGAGTTTCTAATGGATGAAGCTCATTCTACTGTAAAACAAACTACAGAAGATGTTTAGCTGAACTAAACCAGAATTCTGAGATGACAAAAATACACAAAGATAAATGCTAAAGGAGTTTTGTCTCAGACGTTTCTCCTAAAACACCCAAAAGAGTCAGTAATTGTCATCCAGTAAGAGTCTAGAGCTATGAAATGAATGTGGAGTGGCGCATGCTAAATAAAAATGTAAGATTATTAGAAAATACAATTCTAGTCTTTCTACTTCAAAATTTCATGCTTAATTCAATGTGTTGTTCGCCATTTGTTTGTAATTTTATGTGAAATTATCTAGGAATCTCTGAGTGAAAATTGTTTCAGTGCAGATCATATTGAGATTTTGTTTTCTTAGCAAATCTGAGCAAATTTTGAGATATGCAAAGACTTCTGAAACTCTAGAGGAGACAGATGTAAAATCATGCTCTTCCACTGTATTTCTGTCTTGTTTTCCTGCACAAATGTCTAAACATACGCTTACTGGAGTCTGCATCAAAATGAAGTGAGTTTGTGCTCAAAACAAGAACAAATATCTGCTAATGGGGTCAGAAAAATAAACTACACACGAACAAAAACAAGATTATTATTATGACCCCATTAGCAGATATTTGTTCTTGTTTTGAGCACAAACTCACTTCATTTTGATGCAGTTTGCATTAAACCAGACTCCAGTAAATATATCTATGTTTAGATATTTGCACAGCAAAAACAAGACAAAATTACTGAGGAAGAACATCATTTTTTGCGGTGAGGAGATGAGGAAACATCTGAGAACTTCAGTATAAGTCTGTTCTCCATTCTCAACGTCACTGCTGTCTAGGAGAAACATTTGAGATGTTAAAGAGATCTCATGTTGTGTGAAGAGACAATACAAACTCCAGCTGCAGAGCCGAACCACGAGTTCTGATGTGTGTGTGTGTGTGTGTTCTCACCTTCACATTTCTGTGTTATTTCGTTGAACTTGTGTCCGGCAGGGCATTTGCACTCAAATGAGCCCACAGTATTCACACAGTTCCCCCCCTGACAGAGTCCAGGAATGGCTTGGCACTCATCCACATCTGCGCACACACACACACACACACACACACACACACACAGAGGAAATGCTTAAACAACACAACACAACAGATGCACTCAAATCAGTGTGTGTAATTCAAAACAGAACAACATCAGGAGGAAATATCGACGTTCCAGCAGAATGAAGCCCCGTCACTTCATGTGTGTTTTGTGGAGCCACAAAAAAGAGCAAAGAGTTATGACAAAACCAATCATAGTCTTTAATTTCAATGTGAACAATCAAATATAAGTAAAATCGGTGTCATTGATCATGTGGCTTTTTATACAGACAGTCAAGATGTTCTTCCATTATGTCACAGAAAAGATCTAAACCATACTGTTTAAAAATGGGAAAAGGGTGTTTATATATATACTGAAACTCAAGAATCTCTGCTGGAGATCATAATCACCATCAGGTTTAGTTCATGTGCTGTTGCGGATTCTTAAACACCTCTGATTGGCCATTGCACTCAACAGATATGTCTATGATTGGCTACAATGTTCACGGGAGCATTTGAAAGCATTCCTAATATATCCGCTGATAGATGCCTGCTTTCAAACACTCCCGTATGCATCTGTGTAAGAGCATCAAAGATGTCTATTTAAAACATGTTTTTAAAGCGTTGATCATTGTAGCAAGTCACCGACGTATCTGTTGAGCGCATGAACACAATGGCCAATCAGAGGTGTTTAAAGGGTTAGTTCACCCAAAAATTAAATTTCTGTCATTAATTACTCTCCCTCATGCCGTTCCGCACCCGTAAGACCTTCGTTCATCTTCAGAACACAAATTAAGATATTTTTGATGAAATCCGAGAGGAATATGACTCGTCTATATACTAATCAACACTTTCAAGGTCCAGAAAGGACATCGTTAAAACAGTAATGTGACTGCAGTGGTTCAACCTTAATGTGATGAAGAGACGAGAATACTTACTAAAAATAACCACTTTATTCAACAATCTCTTCTCTTCCATCATTATCTTACACAGGTGAAGTGCTGCCGGCTCAGTATTGGCCAAAGCTGATCATGTGATCAGCACGACGTATGTGTGTGACGCTGACGCAGGAGCTGGCCAATAATGAGTCGGCGTTCTGATGATGAACCTGGAAGCGCTGGACGTAAACAACGTATGAAAAGGAAACAGAAGAGAAGAGATTGTTGAATAAAGTTGTTATTTTTGTTTTGTTTTTGCGCACAAAAGTATTCTCGTCTCTTCATAACATTAAGGTTGAACCACTGCTGTCACATGACTGTTTTAACGATGTCTTTAGTACCTTTCTGGACCCTGAAAGTGTTGATTATATTGCTGTCATACACCTCTCGGATTTCATCAAAGATATCTTAATGAAGATGAACAAAGGTCATACGGGTGTGGAACAACATGAGGGTGAGTAATAAATTATAGAAATTTCATTTTTGGGTGAACTAACCCTTTAAGAATCCCCATGAGAGACACCAAATACTGAGACATTCTCAAATTCATCTTCAGGTTTTTAGTTCAACGTTTCACATTTATTCTGATGATATAGTTTGTAATAAAATTAATGTTCTGTTCGGCTCTGGACATTCTAGTGTAGGTTAATGGTGAACACACACACCTGCATCACACACACACACACACACACACACACAGAAGAATGCAGTCACATGCGCAGACACACACTGACAGACAGACAGACAGACAGACAGAGAGGAGCAAGGAAAAATATTGAGGGACAGAATAAAAACCTGATTGATTTGAAGAGAAGTGTGAGACAGAATGGAGAGAGAGGAGACGAAAACGAGACGAGCCCACGCTCACCCTCCCAGAGCGGCTCAGACAGCCAGACGATAAAAGAATTTACCCAGCTGGAGGAATTACAGTCACAGCCAAACCACACACACACACACACACACCGGAGTCATTCTGTGACAATACTGAAGATCCTCTTCAAGACCTGCAGCACAGACTGGCACATCTAACCCCAGCACTGCTTTGTGCAACACATTTGTCTATGTCTGCTGTCATTGCTGTAGTTTTATGTGTAAGGTGCGTTCAGCTCAGTTTTATGCTTTATAAGTGTTTGCTCTGCAATGCATTTTACAGATGGAGTCAATATTAATAATATTACACATTTTGTCTCTTGGAAATGCACATTTGACAGTAGCTTGAGTTGGGATACCGATGCAAATTTGTTTTTACATTTGTAAAAATTGAATCAACCTCATTTTTGTAGGGTACATTAGCCTAAAGACATTTCGTAAAAGTACAAATGCACAAAAACTGCTACAGCTCAACAACAGAAAATACTGTGATTATATTCCATTACTCCTTGAATACATGTTTACATTAACAATGCAATAAAATTTGATATGAATATCCCACATTTCTGCCACAATACCATTGGTTATAGTTAGAGTTACTATAGTAAATCCATAGAAAATGTTGGTGATTTGTGAATTGAAAAGCCTTCTAATTGGATCGTTGTGGCACAAAGTTTCTCCTGTTATCCGTGTCAGCACTGTTAAAACTAGTTTAAATCACTGAGCCATTTGTGGATTGTATCGCCGAACTCGATCTTTCACCGCTGTTTAGTGTCACATGATCGAGATGGTCAGCAAGTAAATGCATTTGCTCTGAGCTGATAAATGTTCCGTGTGGCGCCGTTTAAACAAGCAGCGTTGTTTCGTTCTGCTTTTTGTGTGCATTTCTAAAACAAATTCATGCATTTATCTTTCTGTTCGATAAATGTGAATGAATTTATAGTCCTTAGGTTTCTTTATGCTTTGTCATGATCTTCAGTTTTTGAAAGATAGTGAGAAAATGCCCATAAACTGTATTTAATAAATGACAAAACAGGACGACATAAATAAAGAACCAACCCAGCTGACAAAAATATGTTCTAAGAACGTTTTGCTAACATTCCCATTAAGCTATGAAAACATTTTATTGGAATGTTCTCTGAAACATTCAAAATATCCAGTATTTTAAATGTTTTTTTTTGGTTATGCGAACGTTAAGGAAAAAACATTCCATTTTGCAAACATGATTGGAATGATACTTTTGAATTTTCTCTGAATGTTCTGAATCAAGAAGTAACATTTTGGCAAACATCCAACTAAACAGTTCAGGTAAAAACGTTCCATGAACGGTGCATAAATTATGTTTGGTAACACTTTATTTTAAGATGACATAGTTACACATTACTACATGTACTTAGTATAGTAATAACAATAAATTATGCATAATTACAAGTAACTAAGCCTAAACCAAACCCTAACCCTAACCATAACTCTATAGTTTGTACATGTAGTTAATTAATATCACTAAAGTAACTTTAAGACAACTGTCTCATGAATGTTGTTTCTAAACACTCGAATCATGACAAGAAAATGTATTTTTCAGACTGGATCAACCTAATGTGCATGCACAGTCCTAAATGCACGCCTGACTGTTTCTATAGGAACCGGAGCTTCTAACGGCCGCTGTAGTGACACAATGACTTTACCAATCGGCGATTGGCTCTTATTTAGAAGACAGGACTTATTCCGCCATATTGCGTGTTGCACTTTCTCCCATTCAAAACAATACAAGTGACACGTTATTCTATAGTCTTTGATATCACTCAGTACTTATTTGAGGAAGTACACTGTAACTACGTCACCTTACAATAAAGACCTGATAACTTTGAACTGATGTTCATTAACGTTACAGGAAGAATGTTTGTTCATAACTTTGCCAGAACGTTAGCTAATGTTCTGAGAATGTTCACTGTTAGCTGGGATACACATCATCATTTACTAATTTGTATAATGTATATTATGTATAATATAAAGCACTCTTTTTGGCACAAATGAACCTCCATACCCATCAGCCTTCAGCTCACAGATCAGCAGGTGCATCATCTGACTAATTTGTGTGTGTGTTGCACTCGTCCTGGAGGAAGTTTTTAGTGTTTCAGAGTTGATCTTGATCAGTGTGTGTGTTGTGGGATCGTCTGGCTCGCTGAAGCATGCATCTATGTGTTCTGACAGTGTGTCCTTGTTTGCATGACTGCGAGCATTCC